>NC_036645.1:1264475-1308126 GCF_002806865.2 Cucurbita pepo subsp. pepo | reverse complement strand
TTTTTTTTTTTTTTTTTTTTTTTTTTTTTTTTTTTTTTTTTTTTTTTTTTTTTTTTTTTTTTTTTTTTTTTTGCATTATTAATATTTACGCAAAATTGATTATGAAATTTATTTTTAAAAAATTATATTAAAAAAATAAAACTTTGGATAGGTTTTTTTTAAACATATTTTTATTAATAAGAAATTGACAAAATAACTTTTAAAATAAATTTAATTTGTTTGTTTCAATAATTAAGAATTACCATATATCTATCTTCCCTCTACTTTTGTAATTATTATTTTTTCTATGCAAACAGCATAAATTTCATAAATTTAATAATATTTTATATAACTTTTCTTCTTGATTTTTTAGTTCTCCAAACAATAATTATATATATATATAGTCCTATCTTTGGGGTAATAAATAAAATGTTAAGTTAAACGGGTCCTTGTCGTTAAGACAAAATTTTTATTTAATCCCTATAATTTCGTTAAATATCTCATTTATTTATTCCTATAATTTGGTTAAATATATCATTCAAAGGAGTGTAGGATTGATATGAGTCGGGGCTGCCCCATCTCCCAACTCTAATAGAGACGGTTCCATCTCCCAACTCTAATAGAGACGGTTGATTTGACGATCTACTAGTTGATTCAAGATCTGGGTGGTTCACCCTATTATAGGTCAAGAATCTAAAATGACGACACACACAAGCTGCATACTCTCGAATGCGCCGCTTTGCCAACCATTACCATGAGGAAAATTCTCATGAAAATATTATGTCTTAAAATCAATTCTTAAATATTACTAAATCTCGAGAAAAATGTCTTTTAAAGTACTTTCAACCGCATTCTCAAACATACTCTTAAACATTTGTGTTGAGATTGTTGGGAGGGAGTTCCACATTGGCTGACTAAGACAATGATCACGAGTTTATAAGTAAGAAATAGTGTCTCCATTGGTATGAGGCCTTTCGGAGAAATAAAAAACAAACCTATGAGAGTTTATGCTCAAAATAGAGAATATCATACTATTGTAGAGATCTGTGGTTCCCGAACATTCAGACAGAAAGCACATAGCAAATCTATGAAGTCTTTACGATAATTTATTGGGTTTAACATCATGAGAATGTTCATATGAATTCAAGATAATGTGTTGAGTTCTCTTACAAATAATTTCTCAACGGAGCTTTATTTATATGTTAGCTTCATGAGTAATGTTTGGTGTCTGTTGCTGCACGGCAGGGGCAGCCTTCTCTGCCTCAAGCTTTCTTAGTGTTGAGGAACTCAGCTTATCTCCACCCGACTCCTCAGTAACTAAATCAACAACTTCAATCTGCAAACGAGAAACATCGAATGGATCGAGTTTAGAATGGAATTTTCTTTTGGTATTGCAGACAAAGACGACGAGAAAAGACTCGGACCGACCTTCAGTAGCGGAAGCCCCTTCTCGCCACGCTTCTTATTAACCGACATTCCACCTGCTAACGTCTCTTTGCTGCCAAAAGGAATACCCAGAAAAGCAACATCAGATTTATGGTGAAGGGTTTATTGGAAAATAAACATAGTAATGGGAAAACCTGACAACGATCGCCTCCAAAGTTTCGTCGACAATGGATGGGCCATATGGATCGACGATAGGTTCGACATGTACCAAGAGTGCTGGCTTCACAGACTGCAAAAATCGTCTCACGGCGTGACTTGAGAAATGCAAGTAGCAACGAAATGACATTTATTCATAAGATATGAAACGGAGTCAATGAGGAATGAATTTGTTTTCATGAACATATGCCAGAAATGGACTTCTTGGTCCCATGGAATCTAAGCCAGGTCCATGCAGCAAAGTTGCAGTTTAAACTTGAAACAAATTTTGCAAGCATAAACCAAAGTTGATGAGTCTTTATCATTAACTTCTAGTCTGTATTACCACTCAAAAAATGATCAAGAACATGACTAGCTGAGGTCTAGCTGAATTGTGGGATCGTATTCACAACGGATACCGTTAAACTTGTTACAAGGGGAGGGGTAGTGTAACAGCCCAAATCCACCACTAACAGATATTGTCCGCTTTAGCCCATTACGTATCGCCGTCAGCCCCACGGTTTTAAAACACAAATATTATCCTCTTTGGACTTTCCCTTTCAGACTTCCCCTCAAGGTTTTTAAAACGCATCTGCTAGGGAGAGGTTTCCACACCCTTATAAAGAATGTTTCGTTCTCCTCCCCAACCGATGTGGGATCTCACACAAACAATGAATAGCTTTGGTTAAAGCAAAGCCCAAAATGGCATAACCAAATGATTGTTTAGCCAATAAAGGATTTGGCGTTTCCTTGGTTGTCTTTCTCCCATGCCTAAGGCTGTTGTGGTTGTAGCTCAATCAATTAATCTTTCCGTTCCTCAAAACAAGAACGAGAAAACAAGAAGAAGAAAAAAAAGAAGCTGAAATGAAAGTATAAAATGCACCTTTACCATTTTTTCATTAACAAATACCGCAAGAAAACCTGCCTAACCCATGAAACCCAAAAAGAAAAAGGTTCGTAAATGAAGTACCTTGACATAATCTACAACATTTTGCATCCTTTCCTCAATGGGTTGTATAAGTTCCCGAAACTGCGATGAAGTAAAAAAGCAATTTAGATTACCATCTCAATCTCGTCGCCCCATAAACAAATAAGGTTTCATCGACATCATCAACAAAACAGCATTAAATTACATCAAAGAAATAAAGGAGGTGATTATACATCAAGCATCTTATAACACCTCTAAAGTGACTACTTTTCATGGTGTCCTTCTAGAAATCAACTTTCCTTCTACAAACGAAATGACAAATACTTGACCTTCATACTTTTCCTTAAAGAAATCGCCCATGGCTTCTATAAAGAAAATAACTATCTAGAGCACTTGTAATAAGTGGCAGAGCCCATGGCTAGCAAATATCGTCCGCTTGGTCCGTTACGTATCATCGTCGGCCTCACGATTTTAAAACGTGTCTACTAGAGAGAGGTTTCCACACTCTTATAAGGAATGCTTTGTTCCCCTCTCCAACCGATGTGGGATCTCACAATCCACCCCCTTGGGGGCCCAGCGTCCTCACTGGCACATTGCCCGGTGTCTAGCTCTGATACCATTTGTAACAACTCAAGCTCACCGCTAGCAGATATTGTCCACTTTGGCCTATTATGTATCGTCGTCAGCCTCACGATTTTAAAACGCATCTACTAGGGAAAGGTTTCCACACCCTTGTAAGGATAGCTTCGTTCCCCTTTCCAACCGATGTGAGATCTCACAATCCACCGCCCTTGGGGGCCAGCTTCCTCGCAGGCACACCGCCCGGTATTTGGCTTCGATACCATTTGTAACAGCCCAAGCCCACCACAGCAGATATTGTCTGCTTGACCCGTTACGTATCATTGTCAACCTCACGATTTTAAAATACATCTGCTAGGGAGAGGTTTTCACACCCTTATAAGGAATGTTTCGTTTCCCTCTCCAACCGATGGGAGATCTCACAAATTATTTTCTTCTACCAATCAGTAAACAACAAAGTTGCAGTTCCAATACTGATAATAACAAACGGAAAGAACTTCGTGTTGATCGAGGGCTAAACAGACGCATAATATGTTGTAACACTAACTGGCAATGCACTAAAAGTTTGTAAACCACACACTGAATAGATTTCTTAAACTCAATACCAGCTATCCAGAATAGAAACGGAAGTATGTTTAAAGCTTCCAAATGTTGATAAAGAAAAACTACAAATGGTCGAACAACAAAGAAAATGAACAAAGATGAAGTAAATGCTGCTAGTTCAGGAAGAGGTGAGTACCTTTTTCTTACTCAGCATAGGACCATCACAAACTCCAATCAGAATCCGATCCCTAGCCAGCTCTGCTGCAGCCTAAAGTCCACCATTTACTACCAAAACTTAAAGGGGAAAAAGCCATTCAAAGTAAGAAGAGATACCTTGAGAAAGAGACGGTGACCGTCGTGTAATCGATCAAAAGTTCCACCAAGAACAACGGATTCATATGAATTTGGAGGAGAGATTTTTGAATCGATTGCCGAATCCTCCGAGATAGTCATTTCTAGGGACCCTAATTTTAAGCTCATGTCAATTGATCGAACAACATGGCAAAGATCAGCCTGCTAATCTTCTTATTCTACTCATCTTTCCATCAATACTAACAGAAAGTCAAATCATCAAAAGAACAACAAAATCCACTAAAAATTCATTCAATCCAAGAAAGACCAGACGAAATTAAAGAGAACCCTAAAGCCTTTGTAGCTATCCCACGAAACTTCTTAGCTGAAAGGATCGCTATGGCTATTACCTCCGTCTGGTTCCTACCTAGAAAACTTTCTTTGATTCTAGTTCATAAACAACATACCTTCGTTTGTTGATCGCTGCCGCTTCCTCCTTTTCTCCTGAAATCAAATTTCTCTCCCTCCTTGACTGCGATTTTAGTAAGTGATTTCCTTGGGAGTGTGGAGTGGAATGGACGACTCCATTTGAGAAAAATTTCTTCCTAACTTAGATTTCTTACTAAAATGAACATTTTTAATCGTGAATTAAATTATTATAGAATTTTAAAATAAAATAATTGTCGGGTTAGAAGATCGAATCTCCAAATTCAATCGAGAGAGTACATATCCGAGCTAAACTAATATAGGATACAAACTTAACAAGATAATTTAAGCCGTCCTTTGTGGTATGCCTACCCCTAAAAAGTGTTCTAATAATCTTCATCGTCCTCCTCCAAACGAATTTGTTGTTTTGAACGGCTTCTCGAAAGTAGGGTTTAAAATGAATCTCGAAACAATAAGGGCAAAATTGTAATTTATCCTAATATTTAGGGACGTAATTGAAACTTGTAAGTCACATTTTTGTTTCGTTTCATTTCAAGTGAACTTGCAAACGCGAGCGTTGTATTATGTTGTCTATTTTTGATCGACATAGGTCCAAGATCTGCCCAATTCTCTTTGTGGTCGACACGGGCGAATTTTGCAAACACGGTTGACGTCCGATCTAGGATCCATCTTATCCAACATTGAGGCGGGAGATTCAAATTTTTAATCTTTTGATCGATGTTACACGTGATTATCCGTTTTCCCACCATTTCTCTATAGTAGAGAACAAGTTTTTAAAATCTTAAAAGAAAAAACTTAGAAAATATAGGTACAGACAAAGAAACTCAAGGCAATTTGATCATATTGCAAATACATGGTGCAAGAACTTCTTCATCTTCTCCTCCTCCATACTGATCCAAGCATTGACACTACTTGTACTCCCCCGGCTGCCGTTGGCCGGAGAAAGCAACAGCACAAACTCATCGTTCCCATTTGCCACCGGACCACCGTGGATCGGCTTCCCGAACCCGAAATCCAGCTCCCTAAACGCCAATTTCCACCAAGCCGAAACATAAAAGCTATTCCCATTACAAGTCGCCGGAATGCCTCTATAAACCTCCAGCCAATCAATCGCCGACCTCACATACTCCTCCGTTGAGACCCTTTCAATCCCCTCCTTCACCTTCTCCACGCAAAACGAAAACGGCCGCTCCACCACCTCCGCCGCACGCGCCGCCGCAAACCCAGTCACCACTGCGTTCCCGACGAACCCATCGGGGAGAACCGGGCGGATCTTGGACCGGACATCAACCGCAAAGAGAACCATGGAGATTTCATCCGGCCGGTCTGTATAAACCGCTCGAGTCCTGGCCCGCCAGAGCTGGGCCAATATGGCCTGGAAGGTGGAACACGGAGCGGCGGTACGCTTTAGGGCAGCGATGGTGGAGGGGGAGAAAGGGATAACGGTATGACGGCGGTTTTCGACGGCGATTGGCGGCGCTGGAGAGGGGGAGAGCTTGGTGACGGTGGTGAAGGCGGAGGGGAGTTTTTGAGTTGGAGAAATGCAAGTGTATTCTTGGTGAGGGTGTGTGATAAGAGGGGGGATTCGAGCTTTGAAGCATGTTCTATTGTTGAAAATGGTTTGGGTTTTGAGGCCTTGGCCGCGGCAGATTGAGGCTAGGTTTTGGAACATATCTGCGGCGGATTTGCCGTCCAAAACGCCGTGGTTCGTCACCATTCCAATCGCATAGCCGCCGCATGCGAACTTTGTAACCTAACAGAAGTAGAGATGATTTAACATCTAAGTTATTTGAAGATCTTACAAATTGATGCAACCATTTCTCGTCATATACCTGAATCGTAAACAGAGCTCTTTCCGGGAGGCTTCTATGGAGTCCAGGCCGATGAACAAACTGACAAAAACTCGGATTCGGAAGAGACAAATCCCCAAGTTCCTTCATCATTACCTTCGATTTCGCATTCACAAACACAACGCCGGCATTGTTACAAACCAGTTCCAATCGGCCAGTCTCCCGGTTCACCTGAAGCCGACCGGCCAAGAAATAGTACGGAACCAAAAGAACCGCCATCGCTCTCTTCACCATCTTCGACATCTCCGCCGCCGGACCGTCTTCGAAGAAGTAAACGGTTTCGACGGTGAACGCCACCGCCAGATCGATGTTCGATAGGAAGATTGTTTCCTCCGGCGTCGGATTGGCCGGAGATAGGAGTTTCAGCGGCTCATCTTTGGTCAGATCTTCGTCTGTTAAGGAGAAAGGCGCGACGGCCATGGCGGCTTTGAGGCTGATTGAGATTGCGGAGAAGAAGGAGAGAAATCCATGGCGGATTGAGGAATTTTAAAGGAGAAGTGACGATTTCTTTGAGGGCGGAGAAAAGTAGGGCATGAAAGTTTCATTGCTGTCGATCTTTCAGCAAAAAGAACATGCTCGTTTCTCGTGGTAGACGGAGAAGGTGATCAGGTTGGTGAATATATAAATTTGAATTTATCCCTAATAATTTAGTAAATATAAAAAAGTTCAGGGACTAATTTACAATTAAACAAGATTTGAGTCCTATATGAATTAGGTTGGAATTAGGTTGTTGTTAAGTTGATTAAAAATTTCAACTTTCTATTCACTCGTGGGATCTCGGTGGTCCGCGGGGGACCACCTCGGCTCCTCTCTTCTCGAGAATTCATACCTCCCTTATCAGTATATGGACAGCTATCTTTCGAGCACAGGTTTAGGTTCGACCTCAATGGAAAAATAAAACGGAGCACGTAGCAATGTATCTTCACAAACCAAGAACTACGAGATCGCCCCTTTCATTCTGGGGTGACGGAGGGATCGTACCATTCGAGCCTTTTTTTTCATGCTTTTCCCGGAGGTCTGGAGAAAGCTCCAATCAATAGGATTTTCTTAATCCTCCCTTCCCGAAAGCGAAAGGAAGAACGTGAAATTCTTCTTCCACCGGATTTGAAAAAGGATGGGTTGTAACTCTATTTTCAAGTTGGTCGGGTTAACTTAACAAACAAAATGTCAACTTGCAAACGAGCTCAAATTTTTTTATTTTCAAAAAATTCAACCCGATCCAAATCAAAAGAAAAAATCTAACATATTTGGATCGGGTGGTTTAGATTAGTCGAATTCTCGAATCATTTAAACGCTCCTAAACATTATTATTGGTATACGTGTATCACTCGTAGTTACACCTATAATTAGGTAACAAGTGATATTAAATAAACCATCATATAATATAATATTATAAAGTTACAAATTTTAAAAATTAAAAGGTACATATATTTCTCTCTAATTAAAATACTACAAATCTGTATAAACGAATTCTGATAGCTATTTAATTTGAAAACCGTCTCGAATGGAGCTGAGAATCTCGTTTAAATAGAAAAATGGAGGGAGTGAGGATGAGAATCAGTCCCCGATCCCGGCACCACCTCACTTGTATATATATACTTCATAAATAAATAAAATTTCAAGCATTGAAAAATACATTGTAGCGTTTAATTTTTTAGAAATTAGGTTGAATATTATTATTATTATTATTATTATTTTGCGTATGTGTATATTATATTTAAGATAAATAGGAAAAATATTGTTTTTTTTTTTTTATTTAAAAATATTATAATATCTTTTATATCTAATTATTACCAACAAAATCAACCTATATTTTAAAAAAAAATTAATTATTTATTGATTGATAAATTCAACAATACGTTAAACAAAGCTATCATATCCTACATCGATCGAAGACGGGAACCAAATATTTTTTATAAGTGTGTGAAACCTCTCTCCTGTAGACATATTTTAAAATCAAGAGGCTGTTGTCGATACGTAACACGTTAAATAAAATAATATCGGTTAGCAGTCGATTTTACTGAAATAATAATGGTGAGGTACAAGTAACTGTGAGATTTTACGAGCTTCCGTATTTGGAAAAAAATGAGATATTTTTAGAATGTCGAGCGATAAAAATTAAAAATTTTGTTGATTTATTTACGGCAGCTAAAACTTTGTTAGTTGAGTTTCGAGACGAAACAATAAATATATATTACCAATATTACCCCTAAGTCTAATCCATATTTTATCCGGAAGTAAGTTGACGAAAAACTAAGCCATTCAACATTTCAAAACATTTGACTCTTCCACCCACAAAAAAAAAAAAAAAAAAAAAAAAAANTAAAAAAAAATAAAAAAATAATGTTCCAACTATATATTTTTAACTTTTTAAAATAATAAATACACAAAGAAAGCCCAATGGGTCATTTCAGAACATTAAAAAAATATCACACATAAAAAAAAAAAAATTATTTCCAAAAAAAGCCAGATTTACAACTCCACGCGCCAACTCGCACGTGCACTAACACCCCTAAAAAAATAAGCGCCCCACAACATTTATTTCCGCCGCAACAACACAACCCACACACGTGGCATGATTTAATTCGATAAATATATCATCTTGGTGAATACGCCTGTAGATGATCCAATCGACCACCGAATCATGATTGCCACGTGTCACACGACTCGCCGTCGCCGCCGCCGCGCGTGGTGGCGCTCATCTCCGTCCATCGAAACGAACCTCAGCCCCCGCTTTCTCTCTCTATAATAAGCCCTCTCTCTCTCACTCTCTCTCTTCGTCCTTTTTCTCTCTGAGAAGCACAGAAGCAAGTTAGCTTTGTTTCTTTTTCTTTATTTTCTTCTTATATATCGTCCATGTTTTTTTGCTTTGAATTCTGTGTTTATCGCCATGGGAGCGTAACTTTTCCTTAAACCAGGTACTGTTCTTCTTCCTTACGAGTATAATTTACGAGTATTTCCATTTTATACTGTATTCACTACTCGTAGATGGTTTCGCGGTGGTTTGTTGTTTCGAAAACTCGTTTTGTAAATTTCTTTTTCACGTTTGTTTTTCTATCATATGTTCGATTTTGTTTATGGATTGATGAAACTTCAGGAATCCGTCTTGTGAGTTCGTAGACACGACATGGTTTCGCTTCTAACAGGAAGAGAATAAAACGTCACGCCGGTTTTTGAATTTTGTTCGATTTTTGTCTTAGTGTTACTTACAGCTTTTGATGCGTTTGCTTGAGTAGATTAGTTTAATTTCGTTGGATCACATTGGGATAATCTCTGAGAACGTTTTCTTACGGTAGTTTTGATATTTAAGTTTAGAGTGGAGCTGTTTTTTGAAGTCATGGAACGTTTTGGGCTTAAAACATGGATCTGGATATGACTGCGATGAACTGAGTTTGAACACTTTGTTCTTCTCTTTGCTTTTAAGAGATTTTTTTAAATGTATGTATGGATCTTTGTAACCTTTTCTTTGATTAATTTGGTAGATTTGAAACGCAGTTTTTATCTGAAAATTTCGTGTTCTTCCATATGGATGAATATGATTTGTAATGGTAGGTATTGACATGATATTTTCTGTTTTCCTTTGCATTTGGTTTAGTATTTGGAATTTGCTTCAACTAGTTGTGGCGGATCTAATTGGCTGCTAATCAACTTTTTTTATGCCTGTGTTGAAGATAACTTTCTCATACGTAATTAAATCTTGCTAGTTTAATGCTTCTTGATATGATAATTATAGAATTAGTTGAAGATAAGAAGATATGCTGTAGGGATGTCATGTTATGAATGGATTTTGCAGATGGATACAGTTCAAATAAAAAGCAAAGGTACTTGCAGCGAAGATATGTCACCTGAGCCGTCTGTTTCTCCGGAAATTTCGAGTTCATGGGATGACTTTGGAGATTCTGAGGCTCTTCCTCAAATTGGGGATGAATTTCAAGCAATAATTCCCCCTCTTATGGTCAAATCAGACTATTTAGAGCTTTTGAAAAGTCAAGCTGATGGTTTGCATGATATTTATGTTGGATTTCCTGCACCGGTAGCTCGTATTGATGATGTTGGGATTCTGAAACAGATGCAAACTAATGGTAGTAATAATATTGTTTTGGCATCAAACCAAAATGACTTAGAAGCTAGTGAGGCTAGAACCTGTGATGCCATGGAAAACAAGGATTTTCTGTTGCATCAAGAAATGAAGATGAACATGAATGAAAACAATGTTGATAATGGCCAATGGGTGATTCCTGTTTCCTTGAATGATTCCTGGAGTGACATGGAAATGGCTAGTCTTCTACTTGGATTATACATTTTTGGGAAGAACCTCGTTCAGGTGAAGAAATTTGTTGGAACAAAACAGATGGGTGATATTCTTTCATTCTATTATGGGAAATTTTATGGATCTGAGAAATACCGCAGATGGTCGGCATGTCGTAAAGCAAGAGGCAAGAAATGCATTTGTGGACAGAAGTTATTTAGTGGCTGGAGGCAACAGGAGTTGTCATCTCGCTTGCTTTCCTCATTATCAGAGGAAAAGCACAATACCTTTGTGGAGGTAAGTTCAATTTTTCCTTGATGTTAGATCATACAACAACTTATCCTCACATTTGCTACCTCACCTCACCAATGTTAAAGAACAATAAAATTAAAGAATACCTGCTGTGAAACTAGCATGTGCTTATTTAGATAGCCAGTCAAGGGTCGGCAGCCCATATCTTCAGTGGAGAATGTAGAACTGACACCCTGATTTTGTAGCAGTAGCACAAAAGAATAGACACATTACAGTTCCACTTATTTTACTAATTGAAATGCTTGAATCATTCTTCCTGTCCAAAAAACACACCTTTTTATTTATTTATTTATTTCTTCAATTTCACGAATGATTTTTTAACCGTCCAAGCCCCTTGCTAGCAGATATGGTTCGGTTTAACCCGTTACGTATTGCCGTCAGCCTCACAGTTTTTAAACGTGTCTGCTAGGGAGAGGTTTCCACACCCTTATAAGGAATTTTTCGTTCCCCTCTCCCACTGATGTGAGATTTCACAATCCACCCCCCTTTGAGTCCTTGCGTCCTTGCTGGCACACCGTTCGGTGTCTGGGTCTCATACCATTTGTAATAGTCCAAGCCCACCATTAGTAGATATTATCCGCTTTAACCCGTTACGTATTGTCATCAGTCTCATGACTTTAAAACGCGTCTGCTAGGGAGAGGTTTCCATACCCTTGTAAGGAATGTTTTGTTCCCCTCACCAACCGACGTGCTGGAAATCTTGACCGGCTTGGAAATCTAAAGCAGACGCCTGAAATTAGTCTTACATTTCATCCTACAATAATATGTATTTTGTTTCCCAAGATCTCAACTTTTGGTGCATTGACAGGTTTCTAGGAGATTTGTTGAGGGTAAAGTATCGCTAGAGGGATATGTATTCTCTTTGAAAGCTACAGTTGGGTTAAATGCACTTGTAGAGGCTGTTGGAATTGGTAAAGGAAAACAAGATCTCACCATCCCCACCATGGATCCAATTAAGTCTAATAACGCTCATCCTGCCCGGCCAGAAATTCCAGTTGGTAAAGCATGTTCCACACTAACACCTGATGAAATCGTCAAATTTCTAACAGGAGGTTTTAGGTTGAGCAAAGCCCGATCGAGTGATCTCTTCTGGGAGGCTGTTTGGCCCCGCTTGTTAGCAAACGGGTGGCACTCCGAGCAGGCTAACAATTACGTTACTACTTTTGGTTTAAAACACTCTTTGGTGTTCTTGATCCCTGATGTGAAGAAATTCTGCAGAAGAAAACAAGTTAAGGGAGAACATTACTTTGATTCCATTAGTGATGTCCTGAGTAAGGTTGCTTCAGACCCTGGGCTTCTTGATCTTGACATTGTTGTAGAAAAACACTGCAGTGACAAGGAAAGTAGTGAGCTGACTGGCAAAACAAAGCAGGATCAGGAAGATTTCCCTAGTCAGCAACGTTACTGCTATCTTAAGCCACGAACTCCTGTTCATAGTGCAGATACAATGAAATTCATGGTTGTTGATACAAGTTTGGCTGATGAAAGCACACCTAAAGTCCGAGAACTACGAAGTTTGCCAGTCGAATTTACAAATATATATTCATCCAAAAGTAGTTCTGAAGATGATGAGCATATTTCTTCAGAGATTTTGATGGATGATACTCATTCTGATAATACTATGCATTTTGACAAGGAAGCAACTGACATTTCCAAAGCCACAAGAGTCAGCTTGGATAAAGAAGTTCATATTGATGAGGAAACTTGTGTAGATAATTCTTCAAATAATGAGTCTCCGGATGATGGCAGCCTACATTCTACTAATATCAACGTGAAAATTCAGGAGGATAAGCAATCTTTACTGGACAACACACAAGAAAGAAAGGCTATTCAGTGCCAAATGAGCCAGGGAAACCCCAAATCTGATATTGATATCACTGCTTATACCAAACCAAGCTGGGAATTAAACACTTGCAGCCAACAAGCAAGCTACAGTTCATTTAAAATATTCACAGGTCCTGAGCTAAAAGATCAGGAGCACAGTTCATTTGATCGTTACGATTTAAACCGCGACATTCTCGTACAAATCGATTCGTCCAAGGAGAACTGGCCATTGTCTTCTTTGTCCAGGAGCAGTACAGTTACTAGTTGTATTGATGTTCCACAAAGTAGACATGTTCCTCATTCTTTGATCGACCTTAATTTGCCGATTCCTCAAGATTCCGACAGCCATGGAAGCTCCACCACAGAAATGAAAGAACTAAAAAGTGTGGATATTTCAGAACGTGACTCAACCATGGTTTCTAGACGACAAAGTAATCGAAACCGACCACCGACAACTCGAGCTCTCGAAGCTCATGCTTTAGGACTATTGGATGTAAAACAGAAGCGAAAGAGTAGGGATGTCTTTCTAGAAGAGAATTGTATGTTGAGAACTTCTGAGCAGGCTCATGCCAAGGTGAGACACACAGATAAGTTTGAACTAGATGACAGAGAAAGTACTATTTGCAATGACAATGGTAATATGTTCCAAAAACTGGAAGCTTAATTAGACATAGAACAAATGCTACTTTGTAATCTATTTGAGCCTTATGGTGAACCAACTCTCCTTGCCAACTTCGACCAGTTCTCGGTGGTAATTCAGAAACCAAGCCCCTTTAGTTGTCTCTTAAGTTATTTTTTGCTGCACACAGTTCGTATCTCGGCCAACGTTTCTCTTCGATCGCTCCGTTCTCGAACGCTCCTCGTTTTTGCTCTGCACAGTGTCCAGTGGTGAAAGTAAAACATGTCCTTCATCTTCCCATCCTCAGAAAGAGAGCTGGTGATTATGCTATACGCTCCGTCCACCCGGCTATGTCGAATGTAAATATCGAACAAGAAGGTTAAGGAGGTCTGGAATGGATTACTTGAGTGTAGAATCAATGGCAGAAGGTTGGTGTATCTGTTTCCTTTTTAGAGCATACAGATTCCAGAAGCTAAACAGCTAATTATTGTGCAGGTTCTAAGTTCTTACCTTTTGAATGGAATGGAAGATGGGCATTGTTTGTTTATTCATTTCTCTTTGGAAAACAGAAGTTTAGACAAAGAACCAATGGAATACCTTAGAACCAAGTAATCATGTTGAACTGTTTTGGTTTGCTGAGTTTTTATTATTTTAGATCTTGTAAAGTTTTTATTATCAATTCATGGACACGTTTGCGTTGAGAATTATTGAAAGGAATTGTCTCACGTCAGCTAATTAAGAAGAAGATCACGTGTTCATAAGTAAAAGACACTCGGTTGGAATGAGGCCTTTTGGAGAAACCAAAAGCAAAGCTACGAGAATTATTCTCATAATGGACGATATCATATCATTGTGTAGGTTCATGATTCCTAACATGATAGCAGAGTCATGCCTTTAACTTAAACGTGTCAATACAATTATCAAATGTCGAACAAAGAAATTGTGAACCTCAAAGGTGTAATCAAAAGTGACTCAATGTCGAACAAATGATGTGAGAAAGGAGTCGAGCCTCAGTTAAGAGGTGGTTATTTGAGGGCTCCATAGGTCTCAAGGAGACTTCATGAGGCCTTTTACGGAAATTAAAAGTAAAGTTACGAGAGCCTGTGTGGATGTTCGTGAATCTTAGTTAATAAGCAAGCAAGCTTACACATTTTTTATAAATAAAGTTGGAGAAATTAGGAAGAAAAAGAAAATGATTTTCCAATAAATTTGTAAATTATATTTTTTAAAAAGGATTGAAGGTATTGAATTGACCGGTTCATCCGTTTGCCTAAGAAACTAGTTTTCTTGGTTCTTATAAAATACCAAACTCTGATCCAAAACGTTACTCTGCCACGTCTGGCCGCCGATCTCCCCGAACCTCCCAAGTCCCCGATCTCCCCGAACCTCCCAAGTCCCCGATCTCCGGTCTCCGATTCTCTTTCCTTTCCCGTTCTAAGAAATCTCCCCATGGAAAGATCCATGGAGATCAAGGTTGTCTCTGCCAGAGACCTAAACAACGTCAATTTCCTCATGAAGATGGACGTTTACACCGTCGTCAAGCTCGTCACCGCCGACAATGCCAAGTCTAAATCCAGCCAGAGATTCAAAACTCCCGTCGATAAAGAAGGTGGCAGCAACCCGATCTGGAATTTCTCTATCAAATTCGCTATCGACGAGGCCGCCGCTAGGGCTAACCGCCTTACCCTCAATTTCAAGCTCTGTTGCCAGCGGAATCTCGGCGATAGGGATGTCGGCAAGGTCTACGTTCCGGTGAAGGAGCTTCTTGATTCCGCCGGCGACGGAAAAGGCGATTCGATGCAGCATCTTAGTTATCAGGTGAGAAAACCGTCTGGAAATCCCCAGGGGGTCTTAAATTTCTCCTTCAAATTTGCGGACAATTCGCCATCCGGTTCTGTTCAACCGGGATCGGTCCAGTCTTATAGCTCGGTTTCCGCGGACTCGAGTTCATTCGCCGTCGCTCACGGTGGGGCTTTTCCTCCTCCTCTGCCTCCTCGGTCGGAAGCTTACCATCCAGCTTCGAATTCGCACCCGATCCCTCCGCCGAAAGTGGTGTCGCAGGAGGCAGGGTATACAGTTTACCCGCAGCTGCCAATGGGATACAGCGCGTACTCTCCGGCGCCGTCGTATGGCTCGTACGTACCGGCACCGTTGTACAGCTCGTACGCGCCGGAGCGTTCTCAACCTGGGTATGGTTACAATCACCAACAGCGGCCATCTACGCCGGCGTATGGGTACCGGCCTCCGCCGGCCTACGCATATCCTACGCAGCCGTCGTATTATCCGCCGAAGCCGCAGAGAAAGAAGAACCACATGGGATTAGGATTGGGAGCTGGGTTGGTCGGGGGAATGTTGGGCGGGCTGTTGATCGGAGATATAGCGTCGGACGCCGCAGACGGCTGATTTCACTTTTGATGTAAAGGATGTGGTCTGTATATCTGTTTTTTTAGCCTTTTGGTTTGTGCAAAATTCTCCTCCAACTTTTGTATACTCAACAACATTCATTTGTGAGAATTCTTTTTTTTGTTTTTTTTTTTTATGGTCGATTTGTGAACAGTTTGTTCGTCGACTCACCGACTCAGGCTTCGATCATCAGCCTATAGTTTAATATATACTAAAAAAAAAATATTCGAAGAAGAATGGTAGTTCTTGCACTGGTTGAATTTTTGTAGCTTCAGGTAGTATGGGCCTTCTGACTCAGTTATGTGCGGTTGGCTCCAGACTCATCGTTGAGGGACATATTTCACTGTAGCTACGCGAGGATGAGACAACGGACATATTTCTGAGGGACATATTTCACTGTAGCTATGCGAGGATGAGACAAATGTTGTCGGATTGCTCGTCGAATATGCTTTACCTTGTTCAAGAAAAACTCCACACCCATCACTTTGCCTTTGAAACTCTCACGTAAAGCTGCGCTTGATTAGCAAAGTTTTAAGTGTTATAATCGCACTTTTGATGGCAGTGGACTTGCGCGATTGTGCGACACTCACTTTCTAGCAACAACAATTGAGCTAAGCCAACTCGTTCTTAGGCGACGCGACACTCACTTTCCAGTAACCTAAGCCAATTCATTCTTACGTCGCCTACGACCAAGCGACGTATGCTCGAGCCTCTGGCCTTGGTTTAAGAAGAAGCTTTGAAAGAGGTGTTATATATGGAAGAAAGAGAGTAACAACCACGACTCACAGTATATAACTCCAATAAAGAGGTGTGGTGTTATATATGGGCTCACAGTATAACTCCAATATGGAAGCGTGTTATATATGGAAGCAATAGATAAACAACAACGGCTCATAGTATATAACTATTGGTAGGGAGAAGTTGACAACTACTAAGATCCCTGAGTACATTTTGAAGCATTTCATGTCTGGCAGCCCGAGACATAATTTTTCGAAACGTCATACTTCCTAGAAATACAACATACTTCTTAGAAATACAAAAGTAAAACACTAGAACATGGAAAGACATAAAGGGTTTGGCTTGTCATGAGCATGCGACTATGGGCAACGGGTTTGGCTTGTCATAGGCATGCGACTATGGACAACATGCCTGGACGAGTATGACCGTGACACTCAGACGAATAGACTTAAACTATTAATTATAAGTGTTGTCTCTTAACATTTTTTAATAGATGCCTTCATTTTTTTTTAACAATAGGTTTGAATTTAAAAAATCCCTCAACTTTGATGATATATTTAATTTTCTTTAAATTTAATAGATTTTTTACTTATTTATTATTATTTTTTTGACATAAAATAAAAAATTTAAAGATATATTTTATGTGTGGGGGTATGAATTGTAATTTAACAAATTTTTATGGGCTTTCCTAATATCAGGCCTTGGGCTTTCTTTACTAATCGTTCAGCTTTTCAAGTAGGGTTTCTTCAAACTCTCCACACAAAATCCCCGAGAAAGTGGTAGCTATAAACTCTCAAACCTCCAAAACCACCGCGCCACCGCCCAATCTCCCTGCTCCGACCGCCGAAGATGAGGCCCCTAGACGAGAAAGAGACCACCGCCGTGTTCGAAAAGCTCCACAAATTCACTGGAAACAACCTCAAGAACATCGTCGAGAATCCCGCTCACGAAGGCCCCGAACAAAATCCCGGCCGCTACTGCTTCCGCCTCCACAAAAACAAGGTTTATTACGTCAGCGATTCTCTCGTCAAGCGAGCCACCAACGTAGCCCGTAACAATCTCGTGGCTCTCGGCACATGCATTGGCAAGTTCACTCATGGCGGCAGTTTTCATCTCACCGTTCACGCGCTAGGTCTCTTGTCTGCCAATGCCAGACACAAGGTTTGGCTTAAACCTACCTCTGAGATGTCTTTTTTGTATGGGAACCATGTTTTGAAAGGAGGCTTAGGGCGGATTACTGAAAATATTGCTCCTGGTGATGGAGTCGTTGTGTATTCTATGTCGGACGTGCCTTTGGGATTCGGAATTGCGGCGAAGTCCACTCAGGATTGTAGGAAGTTGGACCCTAATGGGATTGTGGTTCTTCATCAGTCGGATATTGGAGAGTATTTGAGGATGGAGGATGAGCTTTGAATCAACAATGAAGACGAGTTGACTCGTTTTGGGTAATATATTACTCGAGCATTTCTTGTGAAGTTCGTGGATTGAGAGGATTTTGAGCCCAAATTGGTGTACTGCCTTAGGTATGATGTCAAATTTGTAAGTTCTGCACACCTTGGTGTTAAGTTTTGCCGCTTTAAGAGTGTTAAATTTATGAGAACAATGAAACTATTGCCCAATTGCGGGCTATCTAATGTCATAGAGATCAGATAGTGCCTATTGCTTTGCTGCATACAAATTATTTCTTCTTGTTATGATCGTATTAATGATTTTCTTTTATGATCTGTTGTTAATCCACTTTGACAAGCATGTGCCATGTGGGGTTAGTGGTCTGTTATTTTTTTTCGTTGCAAGATGCCAAGCTTCTCATTTTTGTCTCGGTCATTTCTTATTGCAAGCTTCTCATTTCGTAGCAAGATAATGAAATTCGTGGTGAATTGAGCTAGAATGATCCTCCATAGAAATGAGTTTTCTTAGTGGACTTGTTGGAGTCCCAAGGATTTTGGTTTTCAGCTAGTTTCCTTTTCTGGGTGTCGGTTTCTGAGGACTTTTGTAATATCGTAGACGATTATACCTCTTTGTCTTCTTCGAGTTCCACGACACAGTTGTATAACCATAGAACAGATACAACAGATTTGTGAGGTCGTCCATTCTTCTTGTAACAGCCCAAACCCACTGCTAATAGATATTGTTCTCTTTAGGCTCTCCCCTTCGAGCTTCTCCTCAAGGTTTTTAAAATGCCTCTACCAGGGTGTGTTTCCACACCCTTATAAAGAATGTTTCGATCTCACAATCCACCTAGCCCAAGCCCATCGCTAACACATATTGTCCTCTTTGGGTTTTCCCTCAAGATTTTTAAAATGCGTGTCTGCCAATGAGAGATTTCTACACTCGGACAACGTTTCGTTCTCTCCAACCGATTTGGGATCTCACACTTCTTCCATGCCCGAAGTCTTTGTTTTGGCACATTTTGTGGTGTAACCAGATTCATTATTGGTCTGTTCAATACGCGTTAAAGACAAAGACAAACTGCGTACCTATTAGAAGTTTTGCTGAGATGAGTGAGGCTTATTTAGATTTATGAATAAGCACTGAAAGACTATGCTTGAAAATGTTTTCATTTTGTCATTAGATTTGAATATCCTATTATTGAGCTAATGAGCTTTTTCTCACCTTCTTGATTTGATGGGTAGGTTCATATATTTTCATTTTCATTTTCATGTTGGGTTTTGGCCTTCAATGATTGAATTTGAGTATTTTGTTGGTTGAACTTTGTACAAAATCCAGCCTTGGTTTCACTTCAGCTGCTACATGATCTCCTAAAATCATGGCCAATCAACACAGGTGGGCTATTGGTGGATTATTGTGGCATTTTTACCCAAAATCTGGTTCAATCAACTGGAACAGATAAAATTCACTTCATTTCTGCCTTTTTTTCTGAGGTTGGTGCTTAATTCTAGCTCATAATCTAGTATGAGCTGTTTGGTTTTTTCATTATAATCATTTAGTTTTTTCTTATAAGTATAGAGTACACGAGCTTGAGAGGCAACAACATTTTATCTAATGTCTTATCGATGAGCTTGCCAAGAGTTTGCAATTTAAAGGTTTGGTTTGACATCATCTTATATTATTCTTGAAACTATGTGTTTTCAGTTACGAATTTATCTCTTCAAGATCTGTTAATAAATTTAGATGGTCGAGAGGTGGATTTATCTACCGATCTTCTCAATTGATAACCATTAGATGATCATTAAGCACGAGATTATCCACACGCCTACGTCATACGAGATGATCGAGAGCATTGGTGCCCATTTCCAAATAGGAATGGGTTTTGAGCTATGCATTCAATAGTGATGCTCAAATATCCTCTAAACTCTTGTTGTTGTTATTATTATTATTATCATCGATCTCAATTTTATGATAATGTCAGATGAATATTTCTAAAAAAAAAATGTTATAAAAAAAATTAAAATTCATAAAATAAAGATTGTAAATTTCTTATTATCAATATTATTATGAAATAGAAATATAGGTCGACCAGGAGTGAAAGTAAACTTTCTTCCCCCATAACATGGGCTAACCGTTGACCCATCAGGCTACTCTTATCGGCACCTGTCTGTGATGCATGCACGTGCTGTGTTAGGTCACCTAACCCCACATATAATATATATATATATATCAATATAATTACCCTTACCTAATTTCTTTTATTTATTTATATTTTTCTTGGGCGTCTAATTATGCATGGGAGCTATTTTCTTAGCTCAAGTCTATGCATGAAAACCATCCAAAAGTTGCAGAAATTTTAAGAGACAGATACAAAAAAAAAAAAATAAAAAAAAAAATGATGTTTTTGCATATAGGCCCTTCCTCTCTTACTATCTATTTAATAAGGACAGAAACTCGGGCACGAGAGAAAATTCTCGACTTCATCGTTATTAACAAGAAGTAATTTAGCGTGTAAAATAACGTGGCTATATTGATAATTTTATACGGTTGGATGAACGGGAAAGTTCAATTTTTTTTTAATAAATTTAGAGTAGGAGGAGGAGGACAAGGTCTGGACTATATCTAGCTACCTAAGTTAGCTGCCAAACTTCATGTCAACTTTGTAAGAGAAAAATGAAAATTAATTCAAACCCTTTTTCAATTTACTAACGTGTCAATTCCCCCGTTCTTCTTTACCAGCTTTCATTTTACTTTTTTTTTTTTTTAGTTCGATAGTCACCAGAGATGTCTCTTTAACACGTACGGCGTACGGTTCGACCTTGAGGGAATCCACTCCAAACAGGGTGGAAAATCCCCGTTTAAATAATGAATATGAGGAGGAATGAAGAGATATCTCTTCTTGATCGGAATCCCTGGCTTGGGATCCATGTAAATAAAAGGGAGTTTTACAAAAGGCACGAACGAAAGATCTCTAACGATACCATTAGATGCAAGTTCAAAATTCATCGTAGACAAAAAGGTAAAAAGTTCGAATCTTTACATTTGTACGAAGAGAATTAGATTATTTTAGGCTAAAAAAAACCCGAACATAGTTTAAAGTTACGATCTTTATTACACGATCAAACCACACTATCAATCAATCACCCATGAAAATAAACAACACAAAAAAAAAAAACACAACCGAAGAGAGAGAGAGATGATAGAAAACGACGTCGTGTGATTGGGAGGGAGAGAGGGTCCTACAGTCACTGGGACTGCATGTCCTTAACATGAAAAAGATTACGATTCCTGACAACGACGTCGTATAAGTGTCTAGCCTTGACCTTGTTGAAGTCGGTGGGAAGGGAAATAAGGTCCACAGAAGAAGGCTTATGAAACTGCACAATCTCTGCATCTTCGTAGTAAATTTCCCATCCCAAACTCAACAGCTTGTTCTTAAGTACCGTCAATGTCGTCATCGCCTCGTTCGTCGCCGTGTAAATTAGAACATTCCGCCCCCGGTTTCTGCTGCCTCCGCCGCCCTCCGCCAGCCGGATCACCCCGTTGTCGAAAACCCAAACGCCCGACATTGTCTGTTTCAGAGATTCACAATGTGGTTTGAGGAATAATGTGGGGATTGCTAACATAGGGTTATATATATATATATAAATAGAGAGACCAAACTTTAATGCTTATTTTTTTTTTGGATATGGAGGCCTAATGTGAAGTGGGGTCTTCCCTAAATTTAAAAAAGAATCCAAATTTATCGAGCCTAATTTGCTCCACTATCAATTATCGAAATGGTTATTTTTGTAACGGCCCAGGCCCCAAAGAGGACAATATCTGCTAGCGGTGGGCCCGAGTCGTTACAAATGGTATCAGAGCCAGACATTGAACGATGTGTCAGCCTTCTCACAAGGGGGTAGACACGAGGTAGTGTGCCAGTAAGGACGCTGGCCTCAAGCGGGTAGATTGTGATGTTCCACATTGGTTGGGGAGGAGAACAAAACACCCTTTATAAAGATGTGGAAAGCTTTTCCTAGTAGACGCGTTTTAAAGCGTTGAGGGGAAGCTCAAAAGGAAAAGTCCAAAGAGGACAATATGTCTGCTAGCAGTGGACATGGGCTGTTACAATTTTGTTCATACAAGTTCCTTCTCTCATGCCGAGAGCTCAAAACTCCAACTCTCTTCAATGCTAGTAGTCACGTTGGACAATCCCGTTATGAACATGTCTTGTTATCATATGTCAAGGGTCGACCGTAATTCTTAAGCTTAGTGTTTCACGCATTGGGTAGACCCTAATTCGTGCAACGTGTTTGATGGGAGTTAAAAATTTGAACTTCTAATCTGTTCATCAACAGTAAATCTACCGTTGGAAATGCCATTTATATTGCAAAATTCCAAAAGACTTTGAAAATTAAAAAGAAAAAAAAAAGTCTATTTATTTATTTATTATTATTTAAAAACCCCACACGTGAGAATCTTTGTCTTTTGTGTGTTTGTGTGAATACCCTTAAATGGGCTACACAAAGAATTACTTTTCCACATTATGTCTTTTCCCCTAATTTTTTTTATTTTTTTATTTTAATACTCTATTTTACTTTTATATTCATTTTATTTTCTTCTTCCCTGCCTTTTCTTTTTTTTTTACTCTGTATTTTTTTTTTTTTTTTTTTTAATTTTGGATAATTATATAAAAAATAATATGTGATTTGGATAATATATTCAACACATTTACTTGCAATATTGATAATATTTTAACCGGTTGAGATTATTCATCAAGATTATCTTATATGTACTTCAGATTCATATTCTTTTAAATGAATAATAGTCAAAGATTATCAACTTGAGTGTGGTTCAATATGGTAATACGAACTCGGACGGTTACTCTCTGTAAAACATTGACTGGGTTTTCCTTTCAAGCGCTTCACGTATACACATTATGCTTAGAAACTACTAGAAACGAGCAAATGATTATCAACTTGAGTATGGTTCGATATGGTAACACAAACTGGTACGGTTACTCTCTATAGAACATTGATCGGGTTGTTCCTTTCAAGCGCTTCACGTATACACATTATGCTTAGAAACTACTAGAAACGAGCAAATGATTATCAACTTGAGTATGGTTCGATATGGTAACACAAACTGGTACGGTTACTCTCTATAGAACATTGATCGGGTTATTCCTTTCAAGCGCTTCACGTATACACATTATGCTTAGAAACTACTAGAAACGAGCAAACGATTATCAACTTGAGTATGGTTCGATATGGTAACACAAACTGGTACGGTTACTCTCTATAGAACATTGATCGGGTTGTTCCTTTCAAGCGCTTCACGTATACACATTATGCTTAGAAACTACTAGAAACGAGCAAATGATTATCAACTTGAGTATGGTTCGATATGGTAACACAAACTGGTACGGTTACTCTCTATAGAACATTGATCGGGTTGTTCCTTTCAAGCGCTTCACGTATACACATTATGCTTAGAAACTACTAGAAACGAGCAAATGATTATCAACTTGAGTATGGTTCGATATGGTAACACAAACTGGTACGGTTACTCTCTATAGAACATTGATCGGGTTGTTCCTTTCAAGCGCTTCACGTATACACATTATGCTTAGAAACTACTAGAAACGAGCAAATGATTATCAACTTGAGTATGGTTCGATATGGTAACACAAACTGGTACGGTTACTCTCTATAGAACATTGATCGGGTTGTTCCTTTCAAGCGCTTCACGTATACACATTATGCTTAGAAACTACTAGAAACGAGCAAACGATTATCAACTTGAGTATGGTTCGATATGGTAACACGAATTGGCATGATTACTCTCTAATAGGACATTAACCGAGTTAATACTTCCAAACCCTTCACATATACACGTTATGGTAAGAAACTACTAGAAACGAGCAAACGAATACTCTCCCAAAAGTTGAAAGGGCACGATGTCGATTCGTGAGAAGGCAACGAAACCATAGGAAAAGAGAGTTGGCATAAAAAGAGAGTTGGCATAAAAGGAGACAAGTGATGGAAAGACCAAAGAGCAAAACATATTTTGTCTTTAGGCAACGACATGAATCTTTGTTCATTTTTTAGTTGTCGTTGAGGTATCTAAAATGGTCCGATTTTCATTAAAATCACCCAACAATTTGCTCCCTTTCCACATCTTCCTCCATCTATATCTATTTCTTTGCTTTCATTGCTCCATTTGTCACCTCCTAATCTCCCAAGCTATACTTTTATAAACATATATTTAAAAAACGCTCACGAGGTCCCGAGATTTGAATTCAATCTTTATTTTTGTCTCTAGAGTCTCAAAGCTCGATGAGTTTTTATTCTCGAGGTTCGAATTTGATTTCCAACGAGTATTTGAAGCTCAAAGTTGGTTACCAAATGGTTCTAGAGCAAAGTTGAACCGTTAATTTACTGAATGAAAAATAATATTAAAAAAACACTCAGGGTAACCTAGTCTCCAAGATTCCATCTCAATTTTTATTTCGTCTCTAGACTCTCGAAACTCAATAGGTTTCTGTTTCCGAAGTTCTTGAAACTCGAAGTTGGTTACTAAATAGTTCCAGAGCAGAATTGAATCGACAATCGAACAAAGACTAATTTACACTAAGACATAGTTAATTAGGGTTTTTGGGTCGGAAAATATAGATTTAAATAAATAAATAAATAAGATAATTGTAGAATATTACTTTAAAAGGGAAAGCCTAAAATAAATGATTAAAGTACTAATTATAATTAACCTTACGTATTAAGCTTCTACAGATCATACTTACACAATAATCCCACGCAAAGAATATAAAGCCTAAAATTCTTGGAATATTAGGTATATAACCAGTTCTATTTATTTATTTATTTATTTATTTATTTATTTTTAAACTTTCTACTTTTAAAACCCTTTTTTTTAATCACTTTTATTAAAAAAAAAAGAAAAGCACTTTAAAAATTTTAATCTAATTTTAAAAAATAAATAATAAAAAGTTGTTGTCCCATTTGATAACAATTTTGTTTTTTTTTTTTTAAAAAAAAATTAAAAAAAAGTTATATTTGTACTATGTCTCCGATTTTCAAAAATTATAAACAAAACTTTTGAAAATTATACCTGCGATAATTTTTATATTTAGCGGATCGTACATGATAAGTAGCTTCCGGATGAAAATAATGAGTTCCCGACAATTTCTATTTTTTTTTTATCCAATTAACTACGTAACCCACATAATCAGCTCAATACAAAAAATCTAATTATCACGTACTAAACACAATTTATTAAATTATAAGAATGATATTCTAATTTATAATTTAGCTTACGCATTTCTTTTAATAAACATTTTACTATAAAGTTTTTTTTAAAAGAATAATAATAATAATAAAGTTGTTACAAATATTAATTTATGTCTCACCCCGACCAACTTTCTCACAATGGCTTTGCTTTAAACATGCCCATGTGATATATCCGTCCTCAATCCCTAAATTTTATTTATTTTTTCTATTTTAATATTAATTAACGGACTAATTAATAAAAATACTCTTAAACTTTTTAATTTTTTTAAAAAAATTAAAAAATATATTTACGGATAATATGGAAAGATTCTTAATTTATTATTTATTTTTGTATTTTTTACATAATGGACTTAGGTCATGAAGCAAGGAGAATAGAAGTGTGACTTAGAAACTATACTTTTAAAAAATAATTATAAACCTTTGAATATATTCTATATATATATATATATATTCCTCACGTAACTGTATGTACATCAATATAGACTTCAATGAAGACTTGGTGTGATTTTTTTAAATAATGTGTTGTTGGTTATTTGTTGGTTTATATTTTATAACAAAGTTCTAAAATATTATAAATTTTTACCATATTAAAAAAAAAAAATTATTTGTCGAATTATTGTTTATTTTTGGGACCAATTAGGATAAAACCAACTTAATATATATATATATATATATATATATATATATATATGTATGTATGTATAATTATGTTGAAAAGTATTATATATTTTCTTTTTCTTATGAACTATTACTAGAATGTTTTCTATTTTTTAAATAGAAATTATTCATTTAAAATTATTTAAAATGAATATATTTTTTTGAAAACTATATAAAATTGAAAAATTATTCGTTCACGAACTTGAGCATTGCAAAAATAAATAGAGAATTTTGCAGAGATTGCGAATGAAATAAGAGGTGGAGACAGGGGTGAGAAAAGCTTCATTGTCCCTATTCCTGTCCCCGTCCCCACTTCATAGACATCTCTGATTGTTGTTTTGACATTACGTTAAATCATCAATTAACTTAAAATTTAAACTAATAACTCATAGTAAATCAGGACTAGTCACTTGCGTTCGTGTTTGTGTAATATCTAAGGGTAAATTACGACAACGTGAAGAAAATATGTATGATTCAACATTTTAGGGTTTTGATGACGATAGCAACAATGTCCATAAAACTTTTTGAATTTTAAAAAGGGATAGTTGTATATGTTTTCCCCGTGTAAAGGAGATCATCACCCAACTCATATAACTTTTCCAAAACCACAAAGAATCTTTCTTTTTTTATACTTTACGCCCGTTTAGAGTGGTCTTCCCTTATCTTCCCTACCGTTTAGAGTTATTCTAATTTCAAAAAGGAGCACTTACCGATCGAATAATTAAGAGATTAGCATAACCTAAAAATGATGAGCGAGTAAACGAGATTACAAGATTGATTTTTGTAAGACAAAGAAGGTTAGTATTGTTAACCGAAGAAGCTTAGGGCATCTTTCTTTCTCGAGCACAAACCAAAAACGAAAATTAAATTAATTAAGAGTTCTATTTTTTTTAAAATGGGTTTTGTGCAATGCTTGGAAAAGGGAATATTGGGGAAATTTTGATATGAAAGGAATAATATATAAATCAAATCAAACGATGGCTTTGAGAGAATAAAGTATTTTTTTTTCGTATATTTTGATTCTTTGTTCATTGTTTTCTATTCTTTTTAAAGGGTATACGGTACGCATTTTACTTATATTATAAACATGTTTTAAAAACCTTAACGGATGAGTATCAAAATTTTATAAAACATGTTTTAAAAGTCTATTAGATCAAGTAAGATTTCAAAACTATCGATGAAATTATATATAAGACAGACTCAAAATCTTGCTAATTGCTTAATTAGCATTTATTTCTTTAAAATTATTTTTAATAGAATGGTTGTTCAGCCAATTTTTAAAAATTTATATCTAGCCAATATACCACTCTCATGTGATGGAATGGCTTAAAAGTGAAAAATACTGTATTTATTCACATGACAAACATATTAAATATGTTTAGGTTATTTACACACTCCAACCCCTTCAAAGTCCTATTTTTCCTCCAAGTCGATAAGGGACTAAAAGATCTACTACTTTCATTCATGTTTCAAAAATAGATAATTTTGTATCTTAAGGTATATAAAAGCCGGGGCAAATCTATGAATAAGAGATGTGCAAGTATCAACCGGACCCAAATTATCAAAAGGCTCTCCAATGACGTTGAAAATTTGGTCGAGATTCACTCTGCCAACTAGAACACTTAGAGGAGCTCTCGTAACAACCACTTCCTTTCCTCTCACTAGACCATCTGTGTGCATGTGCGTGTGTGAGACTTGTGACACCTGAGTAAAAGGAGTAACTACTCACATATAAAATATATATATATAAACCCTACACATTATTTTTAGGTTTAAAATTTAAAATAGGAAAGAGGCAATCAATTTTATTTAAAAAAAAAAAAGAAAAAAAAAACAGCATTGAAATTAATATAACCACAACATACATATTCAAAGCTATTTTAAAAGGGAGCGATTGGGTTTTGGTTAAAAATTCAAATCTTGGACAAAACTCGTCCCCGTCTCTCCTCTCATTGTTCTTCTTTCTCCCCCTCAATTCCCTCCATTTCGCTTCCTCTTTCCCTCAAATTTTGAATTTTGATCTCCATTTCGCCCACACCCACCCACCCTTTTTAAAACCCTAATTTTTCAACTCATCAGATTCTGAATCTCCATTTCAAGCCGATTCGATCCCTGCTTCAATGGCGAGCGCCGACTCTTCCACTCCCTCCACCCCTGCCCCCGCTCCTACATCAGCCGTGAGTTCCCTTCATTTCCTTCCTTTTCAGTTTCTCATTCATTCTGGCTTTCGGGCTTTATGAACCTTGTTGTTTTTGTTTCTTTCTTGTCCACAGAAAAAGGAGAATCTCACCCCCATTGGCTTGAAAATTATGGTATTGTTTTCTACAATGTGTTTATAATTCTTCAGTATCTTGACTTGATCTCTGAATTTAACTCCAATCTTCTCAGATTTTGGCTTGTTTCTTCTCAGGAATTGAACGAATCAAGAGCAGAGCTGCTTGATAGAATTCAATTTCTTAAGCAGGTGGGGTCTAAGATATAAAATGTTCTAGCTGTGAGATAAAGTTGGATGTTCTTCGTCATTTAGTTGTTTTTGTGCTCTGAGTTTGTGAACTTTCCTTGTGTTTGAGCATTTCAGGATCTTCAGAATTGGAGGTTAAAGCTAGACACACAAGTTAATACCTACCGAAGTGTAAGTTAATAATGTATTGCTTGTTTTCTTCATTCTTTTCTGTGTGTTCATATCTTTCTTAAAAGTAGGCTTATCTCTGTCAGAATGCCTTGTTCTAAGATATCTGTGTTTTAGTTTTCTTTGATGGGTCTATATGATCCATAAACAAGTTGGTCATCCAAATGGAGTGTTCTAATATGGGATCACTTGGCTTATACAGTGAGATCCCACGTTGGTTAGGAGGAGAATGAATCATTCTTTATAAGGGTGCGAAAACCACCTCCTAGAAGACGGGTTTTAAAAACCTTGAGAGAAAGCCCAAAGGAAAAATAAAAACCTTGAGAGAAAGCCCAAATGAAAAACCCAAAGAGGACAATATCTACTAATGGTGGACTTGGGTCTTTACAAATGGTATTAGAGCCAGGCAACGGGCAACGTGCCAACAAGAACATTGGGCCCTGAAAGGGGGTGGATTGGGAAGTCTCAAATTGATTGGCGAAAGGAATGAGTGCCAGCGAGGATGCTGGGCCCCGAAAGAGATAGATTGTGACATCCCACATCGATTGGGGAGGAGAACAAAACATTCTTTATAAGGGTGTGGAAACCTCTCCCTAATAGACGCATTTTAAAAACCTTGAGGGAAATTCCGAAAGGAAAAGCTCAAAGAGGACAATATCTGATAGCGGTGAGCTTGGGCTATTACAATGTCAGTTAACTGATTCTTGGTAGTTCGAAAAGGGTTTCGAGTCTGCTAATGTTTCCAGCAGAGGATACTTGATTCCTCACTACCTTGGTTTGGAAGGAAAGAAAGGAACATATGATATTAATGACCCTTTTGTTGGTCATGCATATTCCTGTTCTTTTCTGCTTTTGTATCTGTTTTTCCAGCATCACTTGACATAGACATTCAATCTTCATACAGGAACTGTCTGAACTCAAGAAATCGCTCAACGTTGAGGTGGAGCAACTTCGCACGGTAAGCCAAATGCTTCACTCAGATTGAATGTGCTAAGGGTAATAAATTTGTGGCATGAAAGCAGGAATTCCGAGAACTAAGGACAACCCTTCAGCAGCAACAAGAAGATGTGACAACTAGCCTGAGGAACTTGGGTGTAAGTTCTAATTCTAATGACTTTCATGCTCAACAAAATACCTCCAACCCGCCTCATCCCACCGTATGTTTTTAACTTCCATTGAAGAAAATTATGAATCCTGGCAGGTTCAGGATGATTCTAAGGACAATAACAAGACTCGACATCAACATCCTGTAGCGGAAAGCAGCGACAAGGAAGACGAAGACGAGGGTAAGAAGGATGGACTCCATGGCTTAACAGAGGGTAAGGGAAATGAATATGAAAATTAAGAGAATTTCCATTGTGTTTCGTAATGTGGCGATGGATTTCCACATTTGACTGTTTTTCAAAGCTTTGTAATGGGATTGATAAGATTTTCCCGGCATTTAAGGAAGCATTGAATCTGTAAGTGTAATTTTTTACACGCACATCAACATTAATAAGTTCATTCTTCAAGGATATATGTATTTAATTTTTGGGAAGCAGGGCTGGTGGTATCGGTTAATTTTCTCATCATCAAAATATCATTTAAGTTTTTTTCTCAACTAGCAAAATGGACTACTCAAAGGCTCCTATTTATTTTTCCTTTCTGGGTTCATAAGAACATCTCATCACTCTTTTTATGAATTATTCATAAGTGGCCAGTAATTGATGAAGTTATTGCCAACTGACGAACAATTTTAATGTTTTTTTAAAATGATCGTCTTTTATCTTTCTCTTTTTCTGTTCCCAAGGTTTGAATTTTCAATTCTTTTTACCACTGGGGTTATTTTTTTAAGGTAATAGGTGGATAATCAGACGGACACTATTTTGAATCAATATATAGATCAATTACAGAAAATTGTTAAGAGTATTTGGGCCAAAACCTAAATAAGGTGGCTGAGGTCTGCTTGTCCAAAGCGAGGGATTTGCTATTCATCTTTTAAGCTGTGTTCTTTTAAAAACAAATAACTATATAACCAAATACAAGCGCTCTCAACAATAGACTACAAATTTAATTAGGCTACCAAATTCAATTCTACCAACTCAATCTATAAATACTACTCAACTAATTAAGATATATATTCTCAATAAAGAAGTAAAAAATTTGAATCTACGCACCTTGCATGTTGTTGAACTAACAAAAACCAAATCTCCATGGTGCCTCATAATTAAAAAACGTATACTATATTTCCTCTGTAAAACTAAGTATATACAAATATCCAGCAGAAGGAAGTTGTGCGCTGAGAAATACTGAAAAAGGAAGGGAAATGAGAAAGGAGTTTTGCTGACAAAGTGAGGAAGTACAGATTTAGTGAGAGAGAAAAAGGAGAAGTAAATATGGTGCATATATAAGACCACCTACCATTTTAATATCAACAAGACTTGGAAATGCTACAACACACAGAAAAGCTAAGGCTCTTTTCTTTTTCATCTACTTTGTTAATTGTGTTGTCCCTTTACCTTTTCCTTCTCTCTGTCAATCAAACTCATGTTGCGTGGGTATCTCACATGGCGTGGGAAAATGGGAGTACTCTCTCTTCTCTTTACTTTCCCTCATCCATTATTTGCAATTTTGCAACTAAAATTTACTCACTGTGGCAGTCTGGTGGTGGTTGAAGTTGTCATCTTAACTACATGCCTTTATTCAAGGATCATGGCCACACGTCTACCTAAAGGGAATGGCCTTTTTTTGTTTAGACAGTGAAATAATGTTTAAACCAGGTCATTACTGTCTGCATAATAAGAGAGAAGATGGTAGGACTGGTAGCTACATTGTGATGACCGTCTAATAATTTTCTGTCTTTATGTTTTAGTTAATTCTTTGTTACTACTTTTTGGAGGCTTTATTCTCGAAAAGTTCAAGAATGTGACAATTACTACAACATAACAATTTTGATCTTAACTTTCAGTTTGACTGTTGTGAATATCTTTGCTAGGATTTGCTTTTGAAATCTTTAGCAATTTCAAAAACCGAACATAGGGTTTTTTTTTTTGGATAGGATAATACCTGCTTTTCCTAGTTTCGAAAGATTTAAAAAATATGCTTTTAGGATGTAGACAACTATAAAGGCTAAGAGACCTAATTTTAAAACCAAACTGGCTATCAAAACCTAATAAAAGAAGTCTTAGATGGCTGTGGCAAAGATTTTCAATCTCCAGATAAGGAAAACCCTCACTGGACAATCTTGGTTTTCTTAATTCCTATGAACCATTCTTCATTAATGCCAAGGACAAGAGGAAGGGTTACAGCAAGATTGAAAAGGCAGCCGCTGTGAATGAACATAGGGGTCGCCAACTGGGAGGAGATAAAGAGTATGGTACATTTGGTGGAAAGAAAAAGGAATGGTAAATAATGTAATGTGATACAGAAGAAGATTAAATAATGGGTCAATCGAGATTAAAGAGGGAGTAGTTCAGCTAATAAAAAGGAACATTTAATGCATGATGAAGATTTTAAATTGTTTGAGAGGTTTAGAGTTTCCAGGACATTTGTTGGGAGAGAGTGAAACCTGGCAGCCTGCTTTTAAATTCCACTATAATTACGGGGAGAAAGCTAGGAAAGCTGCTACTCTTTTGTCATTTTCTTGATAGACCAGTGCTCTTTTGAACTCCCTTCTTCAATACTATGTATATAACAATGCCATGGAAAACTGGCTCCTCGACTCCATAGCTTCACTTCACTTCAATCTCTCTCTCTCTCTCTCTGAACCAGAAGATTTTTGGTCACTCATCGCTTTCTGAACTGGGACTTTCCCTCCAATGGCTGTGGTATGTGCTGAAGCAGCACCACAACCACTTAGAGCACAGGTAACATGCCTTCCCATTAGCAAGTTTTTAACTTTCTTTTCTTCTTCTTTTTCTTATCCTGGGGTATCCTAGCTCATCCCCTTCTTTTGTTAACAGGTTTGGATCTTGAAAGTTTCTATTCACTGTGAAGGATGCAAGAGGAAGGTTAAGAAAGTTCTACAGAGCATTGACGGTACCATTCCTTCTTGTACACTTTTACTGTTTTTGGTTTCAAATGTGTGAGAAAATTATCAGCTGACAGTCATGATCTCAAACCACTACGATCAGGTGGAATAGATGAAGAAAGTTGATTTTTTTTTCTATGTTAGTTTTCTTCCTAGCCAAACGCAGGAGAATTTGGGTACTTCTACAATTGACCACTGGTCCAAATATTTGGAAGTGATGGCTTTTCTTAATCTTGTAGGTGTTTATACGACCGTCATTGATTCAGAACAGCAGAAAGTTACGGTCACCGGAAATGTTAGTCTTGAGACTCTGACCAAGAGGCTCGCAAGAGCAGGTAAACAAGCGGAAATTTGGCCAGAAAAGCCAGCAGAAAAAGCGAAGCAGTTCATCAAGATGTTGGCGACTGACAAAGGGAATGGCCAAGAAAATGGAAGAAGTCCGAGTACAAACAAAGCTTCAGCAAAGAAGGTTGAGTTTAGGGTCAGCCCTGACAAGAATAACCGTGTAGAACAGATTGAAAAGTTAAAGAATAATGGAAGCTCTACCAAAAAGCTTCCGGCTGGGGAGTCGCCGCCGGTGGCCAACTACAAGGGCAATGCTACTGGACATGAGGGTTATTCTCCAGACAAAAGTGGTGTAGGGCAGAGTGGTGAAAAGAAGAAAAAGAAGGGGCATCCAGGTATTAACAACGGTGATAAATCAGGTTCAAACCCCCAGAATGGACATGGAACACTCAATGTGGATCCAGATGTGGACCTAAGAAATGGTAGCCCACTGGCCCAACAAATATACACGGGCCCTAAGGGTTATTATTTTCCTCCACCTATTTTGGGGTTAAACTACTATGCGCCGCATTTAGTTAAAGGTCCTGAATTGCTTTACCATGTCCCACCGATTCCATTTTCACATTCGAATGATCAGACTGGAAACTATGAGGATCAAGCAAAGCCACAGACCTACCTGGATTATTTCAGTGAAGAAAATGCCCATGGGTGCATCATTATGTGATCTACAACCCAGCCAATCTCAAATCAAAGGCAAGAGATGATGATTTGAAGTGCTAATAGTAAAACAGCGGAGCATGAGTATAGATAGATGTACATGAGTGAGGTCCAAAATGACAGGAAGGTTATCAAGTAGCAAAGTTTTGAAGGGTTGGGTGCTTCTAATTTTTTGGGTGAAATGTACTTTAGGGTTATTGTGTTCTCTGTCAAATGAAAACTTTTTGCAGAAGCTTTCTAATGACTCTGACTAGAAGTAATCTATAAAATTATTCAATTTCAAGCTCATCACCATAGTTCATTGGGTTAACATTATTCAGCCTGAGATATTTCTTCTATTTAGAACAAATGAATTCATACATACTTCGAAAATGTGGACAGCATTAAGCATTTTTGGTTCTTACTCTAACATGCCCCCAATCAAATCCAAATCCCTGTCTGTTATTAGCATATCTAAAGCAAATTCAGCGAAGGGTCAAACAAGAAAATGGTAACAAGCTCATATTATCAGAACAAATCAAAATAGTACGTAATTACCAGAGTTGTTCCATTATCTAGGACCCAAACAATTCAGAAGAAAGCGGTACTATTTGCATTCTAAGGACATTTTCTTTCCTAGTCTTCAGTGCGTCTTGGACCAATCAGTTTGCGTGTAAACTTAATTTAGGAGCCATCATTGGTGAAGAAAGATAATTTTCATTCTCCGTGGGAGAATGTAATGATATTTGCAGGCCAACTTTACAGGGGAGGATGGATATATGAACCATCACAATCACTCGTGAAGTCACGTGTGTAAACAAAGGTCAATGCCAGAACCTGGAAATGTTCTTAGCGGCGAGTGACTTTGAGGGATCAAAAACTTGGTGAATTTTATCAAAATAAGATGCAGAATCTAACAGACCCTAAAAGATGGTGAAATTCTTGAGTTGTATTCTTTTTTCTTTTCTTTTCTTTTCTTTTCTTTTCTTTTTTTAAGTTTAAGAAGTATGGGAATGGGAGATAAACTTGTCATATATGTACCTTAACCACCAAGCTTCGTTTTGCTAGTTGCATCTTAAATTAAGCAAATTAACTGATAAAAGGTAGTATGGCATTATCTGATAGATTGACAACAATGAGAAGGAACAATTATATTTATGAATAGTATTTCCAGTTATATCGGTCCAGACCCACCTCTAAGACAATTCTTTGTGGTTACATCCAACCTTTTTAATTGTTCTACAACCTTTGAGCAAACTATATCTAAGAACAAAGGAACCTTCACTATAATTAAAAGGTATTTTATTGTAAAGGTTCAAGAACCAGATTTGAGAACAAGAGGTTCTTTGATCAGATTTTGAGCTAAATAACGTCAAGAAATATAGAACCCTACCAAAATCCATTATCTCTCACTCAGATATATAAGGTACGAGAACTACCACTACAGAATATAACTATGGAACAAAATGAGCTAAAGTAAGGTGAAAATGGCCAAATTTAGGCTTACATGCTAGTAGATGCCCTTGTGGTGCGCTGATTTGTTCCAAGGATGATTACAATAACAGTTACATCATCGTGATATTTCCTTCTTCTTCCGGCTGGAATGGTAATTAATTCTTCCTTGCTAAAACCTATAAAACAAAAGTTCTTACACCATCAGCACCGGTTGATGCAAACAGAACCGACATTTTAAGTTATCAGCACAAGATTAGTTTACTTCTCTGAGCAATATTTCGAAGACGCCCAGTATTTCATAGTCTTCTTATGGGGTATATGATGTGATGATAATAAAGAACTCAGCTCTATTTAAGAACTGGTGTTTTTCGAGGTTAGGGCTGACTTGTGTACAAAGTTCAAGCTGAGGCAAAATTGTACTAAAGACTTCGTACGTAGCAAAGCCTATAAAAAAGGTCATGGTAAAAATAAGCGTTATAATACTGCTATAATTTCTCCAGCCGGCCAAAGGCAGATATGAAGGGCAGTGCCCTCGCTGAACTTGTACTCATTGTCAGTATCCTTCAATAACGACAAGAATTTATAATATTAAAGGACAGCTCTCCAAAAAAAATATCCTAGGGGAGAACAGCTAAGAGGATACTATCAAAAAGCAGCAATGGTACTCCAACCTCAACTTGTTCCCACAGCATTAGCTTTAGTTGAGAATTAAATGATAGCAACAACAGTCCCTATTTCTTCTTCCTTTTCTTTCCCAATAGTGTCAAAGGTTTTTAATATTATATCCTCACGCAAGGAATTGAGAGTTCACCTTTTGTTGAAGGGGGAAGGCTTAACATTAGACATATAAGCAACTTTTATCACAGAAAATTAACAATAAAACAAACTGGAAAGTTGACTTAGCTATCAACATCATATGACAAGAAATGTAAGCTTTAAAGATGTCCTATTTTTTTAGCCGTGCATTTATGATAATATCATGCCAAAGATAAGTCAACAAATAGTAAACTTTTACTTCTATAAATGTAAATTGGGAAACGATTCAAACATTCACACAAAACTATCTTTGGAGCTCACCTGCGCAATCAGCAGCTTTCAATAAGAGCTGCTCCAGTAAATATTTTGCAGGATCACCAGTTGGGTTGCTCAAGATATATGAATGGACAAGGTTCACTGCCTCGTCATTGCCAAAAAAGTCAAATAAACCATCACTGCCAACTATTACAAAGCAATCTGATTTTGATATCCTATGGACAGACAATGCCGGTTGAGTAGAAATATAGGGAGGGCTTATTAGGTTACGAACTCGAAGAATACCCATCAAAGCATCATTAAACTTTTTCTGCAGAGAAATAAATGTATAATAATCAAGTTAAGATGGACTAAAATCATTTCCAGCAATGCAGACTAGGTGGTATACCTGGTTCACTCAGAAATGAATACCATTTTTAGCATTGATACCACATCAACTTCGTCCTGAAAATTCATGTCCTATATATAATAAAGTGATCATGCATATTGATTTTTCTGTCCAGAGCTGATACGGATTATCAATGTCAGATGATCTCCAAAGTGACAGGAGAATAACAGATAGAATCCTTACAAGTATCGGTTGGGGTGTGGTTTCGTATAAAGAATATGCATGGTTAAGGCATAGCTATGGTAAATATCAAAACAGGTATTATAGGTTAGCACGAGTACTTTGACAGAGAATGTTTTCTAATAAAACCCGGCCAAAAAAAGTCACCAAAACTCTATTTCGTTTAGCAGCCTGCATGCTTCTTTTATTTATTTATTTTTTTCTGACAGAAGCAACCTGCATTATTACTAACATATTAAGACAGCGCCGCTATTTTATCTATTAATAAGTTTCTATACACTGCACAAGCAAAGAAATGATTTCGTGTTATATGAGATTTTGGGCATACTGACAGGCACGCAATGTATAACTGTCGCATACCGTCTTCAAGTAGCCAACTCCAAAAGCACGAGTCACCTTCAGTTTTCCTTTGACTTTCCCACCAACAATGATTGTAGGATCATCAGGATGATCATACTGTAACTTCGCTCTTTCAAGTGCATTATCCACAGTGTGACTCTGAGTGAGCTGGACAGCTTTCAGTCCCCTATTCCCTCTCATTGCACCTTCATCAAGAGTAGCCAGTACTGCTCTACTATCACCCAAATTTAATGTATATAAATCCTTTCCATGAAGAAGAACAACTAAAACACAAGATCCAACAGAAACTAAATCAGGACGATCCTCCATTTCCTGTTCAACCATGTGCAGAAAATCATTCTCTGTTTGACTAAGAGCACGCTGGAGGCTATCTAGCACCCCATGCCTTAGAGGATAGTTTGCCATTCCTGCTTTGGCTTGTGAACGTTTCTCAGATATATTGTTGATATCTGAAGCACTTTTCCTATTGTTTCTAAAAGTAGAAAAACTTCCCTGAGTAATGCTACTATCATCAAGATGTGAATTATCCATGTCCAAAATATCCGAGGTTTCACTCTTGGCACCCCAATCTAGTAGGCTAAAATAAAATACGATGGTTTCATACAATGTCCCAGCAAGAAAATCAGCTGCATCTCTTCCATTAAAACCATCATAAATTGCACAAAACAGCCATCCATTTTCTTCGGAACAAACAGCTTGGACCCTGTCCTCACCAGCAGCTCCACCTGCCACTTGCAATTCCTTAACATTAAGAAAACCATCACTTCCGGAAGGAGCACTCGTGGACTTTAACAAGCATGAATCATACTCAGATGTTGGGGTAGATGGACTGCAACTTAAGTTTGACAGACTACTCTGCAGAGACGTTGACAATATATCCAACCTTGAAAGAGTAGGTGATGAGGGCACCTTACGGAAGGAGTTAGGGGAGTCCCAGGTCGGAAGTATTTCTACTCCTATCAACCCATTGCATATATTTGTGTTAGCTAAGGTTGCATTTGCACTCAAAGCAGCCCCAGATAAGCAAGAGAAACTGCTGATCCTTCGAAGTCCAGGCTGGATCTCGAATTTGTCGGAAACCTCAATTCCATCTATGTTATCATTGCATTTATAACCAAAGCTAACTTCAAGTTCTCCCTCGGCTTTTGTTGAAGCTTCTTGAAGCATACTATATCACTGTTAAAACAAATACATTTCATATTTAAAGCTCTTTAATAATAAAATTGGCAAAGTTCAGTTACTATGCAACATTTACAATTTTAGTCAGATTTGAAAGGTCACACTGGATTTCCTTTTCTGTGCCACTAAATAAATCCAAAGAAACTTGAAACTACGACTTCTAAACTGTGAAGATTATTTTAAACCCAGTATGTATAATATCAATCAATTGGTTGAAAATTGAAGTGGGCACCATTGCTGTTGTTAATTGACAAATGCAAATTCCTAACACCATGCGTCTGGTTCCATTCCTACCATATACTCTTTCTTTTCATAGTCTCTCTCTCTCTCTCTCTCTTTTCTCTGGGGGTGGGCGGGCATTTGCTGATCTATATTTCTCCATATTTCCTTTTACGTATATCTCATATTTCTATTTCATAATTATTTTTCCTTTATATAAAGATCCTAATAGAGCTCCAGTCAGAAGCCATAAAACTAGTTGCTTAACAATCCACGGAGTTTGGCTCCTTTCGTCAAATTCTCAACCCAAAGATCCACCAACACATAATCTTAGTAGAACAAGACGATGGGTATTAATCTGATAGAAAATCCATACTCCAATTTCCTTTAGGCCTCAATCAAATTTGATTAGCCCATATGAACTCCTCCAACACTTCTGTTATTTTTCCTTTCCTTTCGAAAAACTAAATTTAGCCATGCAAAGAAAAAATAAACAGTGAAATAATCACAAAGTTCCAAAAAAAAGTACAAGAACATGACAAAGAAACACGAAATAGCATTCCAGTATCATATAGCCACGAAAACAATTAAGTTCTTAACTTCAACGGCAGCTACAGAAAAACAAATTGCACTTCAAATGAAAAGGAAAGAGAAAGATAAACTAATCAAGCTCACAGAAATTAACCGCCAGCAATACAAATAATCATCAGAGAGGAGAAATAAATACTGGAATTAACCAAACCAAAAAACACCGATCCAGAGAAGAACCAAAAAACCTAATAGAAGAAGCCGCACAGCCGCCACAAACACCAACAACACACGCTTCAATCAATTAAACTCAGCAATTCAAAACAACACTTGCAAATACATAATACAACAAAAAAAACAAACAAACAAGTTGCCGGTAATGGTATTAACGATAGAGAAGTGATAAGGAAGCAGTAGGAAATTGAAAAACAAGAAAAAGAAAGGCAGAGACGCACCTGAGAGCAGAGAATTGAAGCGAACGGCGATCAAGAAGAGAAGCAAAAGGCAGAGGAAGAAGTGAAGAGAGAAGCAGGGAGGGAAGAACACATAGGGAGAGAGAGGAAGAAAAAGAGGGAAAGTGTGTTGAGAGAGAGAGAAGCAATGAGTGAAAGCGAAGACAGAAATGGGAATGGAGGAGAATCTGTATCTGAGTGGTACGTTAAAGGCGAAGCCATTGGATGGCCAGGAACAACCTCTGCTAAATTTGGACAATTTTTTTTTTAAATAATTTTTTTTTTTTACAGCCTTTTGCTGATTTAATGCTGCGCCTTTTTGTTTAATATCTTACTAATTAATTATCCAACTTCCTAACTTATTTTTTTTTTCAACTTAAATGTGTTTTTTTTTTTCTAATATATCTTCAAATTTTATTATTTAGTATTATATTTTTAAAATATAAAAAAAAATTGATTTTCCGTCCATGTATTAATGGTAAGAAGTTTTTTTTATGAGACGTAGATAGACGATTTCCATCTATATATATATTTAATTTTTTTATAATCACAATTTTTTCGAGCATTTTAGTATTTTTTAGCTTTGTTAAAAAAGAAACGAAAGGGTATTAACAAAAATCATATTTTTAAAATAATAATAAAAAATTGAAGAATATTTTTTAAATAAAATATTATTAATTTTATTTTTAAACTTTTTTTTACAGCTTTTAAAATTTAATATTTTTAATTCAACGCATGAAGGAAAAAAATACAAGAAAATGGCTTCTATCCATGATTTCTACTATTTTCTTTAATATATAAAAAAATTATTAGAAAATTTAAATTGATTCATTTATAAAAATTTAAAAATTTAAGATTTTAATGATAAATTATTTTATATTTTTAATTAATTCAGGTGGCCACAAATTTACATTTTTTTTAATGGGCATATCATAATAATTTTTAGAGACTTAAAAGTAATTCAATTAATTAATAAATTTATATTTTAATATATATTTTTTTAGTTAAAATATATTGTAATTTAAATTCATTAATGAATTTTAACATCTAGTGAAACAATAAAGAACGAAATTGAAATGTTTAATGGGCTAGAATCCCAATTGGAAAATGACAGGAACACTGCCCGTGAAATTACCTATTTAGCCTTTTATTTTCATTGATAATTTATTTATTTAAGAAAGTAATTTTTATATTAATTTTATCTCCAAAATTGAATAATATTTTTAATTAGCCTTCATCACAGAATAATAATTAATAAAAAGTAAGCTTTTTAGGATTGAACGAGCTTTGTCGTAATAAGTTCGAAACGACCTTACGTGTTACAACGTTATTAGCTTATAAATTCAATTAATACGTGATGAAAAGTATATTATAAAATAAAATTAGAAGAAAAATGTAAAATATTTCCATATGGACCCTACAAAGGACATCTGGATTTTAAAGGAAGGAGGAGGCAAAGTTGATGGATTGGCTTTTCAGCCACTGAAAGAACCATTACTTTAATACGAACTGATTATGTACCACTATCAACTATGAAGATAATGGACTTCATAGAATGGAACAAAACAAGCTTGAGGCTTTCATCAGATCATGAACATAAAAGAAAGAGATCTCTTTATTTGTCCCTTTCTCCCCTTGTCTTTCTACTGTTTTTGATTTGATTTGAACCCTTTGTCTTTGTCTTGGTCTTTCTACTGTTTTTGATTTGATTTTAACGACGATAATGACAGTGACTTCAAATCATCGTTAACCATAATCATACTTCGTCATTTTCATCGTCATTGGTACTTCACTTCCAATATCCTGTCACTTCAACATTGTATATCGCATTTTCTCAATGAGTTGCCTTTAGCATTTCTATTTGAATCTAAAGAGAGAATCTCTCTCGGTCTCAATTGAGACTCGCCCCCAACTGGGAGAGGCTTAGGGGAACCTTTCCCCCAATCTCTTTTGAAAAACAAGGCAACTCATCTTGCTAAACTGCTTACCACTCAAGAGCGCGAGAGTGCTTGTTGCTCGAATTCTCAGGCTAGGAACCATTTGTTGTGGTCTACAACTACCACTTATGATTCCTGAGACTGCAACCATAAGTTTGCGCAAACCTGATTTGGCTTTACAAAGAGCATGCGTTAGAAGATGCAAACAAAATCCTTCGACTAACAAATCCCTTCCATTTCATTCTGAAAAAACTAGACACAATAAGAACTCTGAGATGCTAACCTAAGTAGACACTAGAAAAACAAATGAGCTACCATGGAAAATGTGTAACTAGTTCTCGTTTTCTTTTCTCATTATTAACAACACTGCCAAGGACAACCTATCGAAAGCTTAAAGGCATCCTATCATATCAACAAAACATGAGGCCATATAGAAGCTCACTTTGGTAATTCCTTTCAATGGAAAATGAAATTCAACATATCTCATTCACCTTAGTTTTGTCCCATTTTCACCCACCAAAGCTTGTACCGATTCGGGTGCAGTCAAGTTTGCATTGAAAGAAACTAACGAGTTTAAATTGTCGAAAGAAACGAATGAGTTTAATAGGTTCAAAATTTTTTAAAAGTGCATCTCTATCCTTGAAAACGTTGATGTAGAGATGAACCGGACCAGCACAATCATCTATTGTTGATGAACTTCGCCTTTCTTCTTGTGCCAGAGCCGATCCAGGGCGCTGTCAGCATCTCCCTGTAAAGCACCAGAAGTATATCAATATCAGCGTAGAGAACTCAATTCCTCTAAAAATTTTATTAATTCTCCCGCCCCAAAGGCCACCACAACAAATGATTCATGTCTTACACCTCCTTCCAACAAAGAAGGCATGAACAAAACCCAAATGAAAAAAGGAGAGTGCTCCCATAAAATAAAGAGACAACAGACACATGATGATTTCTCGTGGAAGATAAATGATATAAACAAGGAAACAACAAGCAAAGGGGAACTCCAATACTTGAACTAACTTAGAAAAAGAAGGGAACTCCAAGGATATTTCTACTAAGGGTGAGCCCTTGACCACCCCACCCGACAATCACTCAGAGATTAGGATCATACTTACAATAATCCTATACTATTAGGAATCTGACTCGAGAGGAACCGCTAGAGCAATTTTGCAAACAAGGTTCCGTTACAAACCGTGAGATTCTCAAGATCTAACCCACCAAGAGTCAACGGTTTTTCCACCATCACCCATCTCACAAAGTGTGCCCCTTCCCCGTCATAAACCCCTTCCCAAAAGAAATCATGCATCAACTTCTCAATACCTTTAACGACCGTCCTACTAAAAATATCCACAAGAAGCATGAAAAGGAGAGGAGACAATGGTTCACCTTGCCAAAGATATCTCAAAACTTTAACTTAACACCTAGGTTAGCCATTAATAAGAATTAAATATATGAGTGGTCCAGTACGAATCCAAATCCAAGCCTCCAACCATGCCCAATGAAAGTTGAAGATTAAAATAAATTAAAAAAATCCTTAATTCTCATCAGCCCAGATTCCAATGGGTGAGGACACAACTATAACAAGATGTAAAAGGAAATATTTGTATACTTTCAGACTGTTTACTCTCCAATGGCTTCTCTTCCCTTCAAGAAAAAAGTTAGTACAAACGCAGACAGCAGAGAAGGCCTTTAGAAAAGAAGATTATCAGAATTCTTTCGTTTCTTCTCCTTTTCTTTTCCTTCCTCCAATGCGTTTGATTGTCTATGGATTTTAGGTTAGCTAAGCTCAAGATTTCTTCTCTATGTCTATTATGTAGTCAAACTATAAATCTTAGGAATTCATTTTTTAATCAACGATTGGTTTCAATTAACTAATTGAATGGGCAATGAGAATCTCGAACAAGTTATGCTCAATAGTGTCTCCTTTTCCTGGCGAACTCAAATCAAATACCAACAGATGAAATCATAAGCAAGTTCAACTCATCTTAAACAGTACTTCGACACAAAAATGCAGAACAATGCAGAATACAAGCCAAATCGGCATGAACAGAATTAGATTTTTGTTTGCATCACCAAGACAAGTCCTATTCCAATTCAATACTCTTATACAAGAACAGATTAAACCACATCCAATCGCTACAAATCCAACAACAGAGACAGATAGATAAATAACAATCACCTGCGCCCGAATGAAACCACAGAGAGCAAAAGTGGAGAACTGGCCAGTGTAGATGCCATTGTCATCCAAATGCCCAACGTTTATCTGAACCGAAGCATGATCCTTGGAAGTAATCAGCCGATTCGTGGCGGAGCTGAATCGAAAACACAATAAGTCATAATCAAAGCTCAAATCACATGAAAATTAGCAACAAAAGCATCAAAAGCTAGGCTATAATATTACGAACCATTTTCTGGGAATATAAAGCTCTGTGATCTTTCCCTCTTCGTTCTGCATCTTGAATCAACTAATTCTTTAGAAATCGAAAACCTGCTTTAATATAACTGATCAGTGTTTCATAACAACACATACATTTGAGACCACCAAAAATGATAAAACCCTAAATTCATGAATCAAAAAAAAAAAAAAAAAAAAAAAAAAAAAAAAAAAAAAAAAAAAAAAAAAAAAA
>NC_036645.1:1188058-1264418 GCF_002806865.2 Cucurbita pepo subsp. pepo | reverse complement strand
AAAAAAAAAAAAAAAAAAAAAAAAAAAAAAAAAAAAAAAAAAAAAAAAAAGTCTTTAGAGAGAACAAACCGCAGCGCAAAGAGGAAAGCGAGCTATCCGAAAGGAAGAAAGAGGCGTCTGAAGAAACCTGAAGCTTAAAACAGAAACCCTAAAGCTTTTTTTTTTATTCAAAATTAAAACTAAAAAAAAAAAAAAAAAAAAAAAAACCAATTTATTTTGAAATTAAATTATAGGTTTAAGATCCAATTAAATTTAAAAGAATAAATAGATTTATTTGATAAAAATTAATATACAACAATTAATTAAAATATATATAACTAATAAATAATTATTTTTTTTTAAAACGTCGAATTTTTCAATTTATAATTAAAAAAATAAAAAATTTAAAAATAGAGGACAAAATTGTAGCCTATATATATGAATCCTTCAAAGGAGAAATTGCGCCATGCAACAACGGAAGGTTCTTCTGAAAAAGAACACCTGAATTCCCTCTGTAACGTTCAATCCTCCTTTAATTGCCTCCAAATTCATTCCCCTTTTCGCCCTAATTTTCCAATCCTCACAGAAACTCTCGATTCAACAATGTCTTCCTCTCCGCCGTTCAAATCCAGACCGGAATCCAAATACACCAAGGCCAAAAGAGCTCTCCGATCCCTCGCCGTCTCCGTCGCCATTCCTCTCACCCTCACCATCGCCGTCATCTTCCTCTTCGGCCGCTCCTCCCGCCATTTCCCCAACCGCAACCGTCCGATTTGGGTGGCGCCTCTCTGGCTCCTCCATCTCTCGTCGATCAGCTCCTCTTTCCTAATCGGCCTCGCCGCTTGGCTCGTTTGGGCCGATGGTGGCTTCCATTGTGGATCCAACGCTCTTCCGCTCTACATTGCGCATCTCTCACTCAGCGTCGTTTGGAATCCTCTGGTGCTCGTGATTCGCGCTCTTTTGCTTGCGTTTCTGTTCTGTGTTTTGGATTTAGTTACTCTGTATGCTTGTTATCGGACCTTCAAGCGAGTGAATCCCTTCGCTAAGGATCTGATTAAGCCTTGTTTGGCTTGGACTGCGTATCTCTGTGCTGTTACTTATGTGTTTATTGATCTTTGATTGAGGATTTTGCTTGCAATTTTTTAAACGATTTGTTCATCAATTATCACATTGATTAGGATGTTGTAGATTTTTTTTTCTTTTTTCTTTATGAAACCGCAACCAAGAAGCTGTTAGAACAGCGAAGGTTTGTAAGATTAGGGGAAATGATTTATGATTTGTTTATCAAAACGTAGGTATGAACAATTCGATCTGTATTTTGGATCTCTAAAATCATGATGTATTCTTTTGTTTGTGTTTCTTTCTTCAGAGTGATCCAGATCACACTTCGAGTTCTGTAATGTATTTTCATATGTTCATCTAATCATTTTGTATCTGAATAATGTGTTTGAATGATTTTTTTGTTTTCTTGTTTGGATTCAATTTTGTGATTCAGTCATGAACAGAAATCCGATTCATATGCATGAATACAGAAAAAAAAAAAACCAGAACGTCAGGATTATAAATCAAATTCAAATTTTAAAATTGGAAGTTCAAGAATTGTGTAGAATTTTTTTTTTTTTTTTTTTTTTTTAATATACAAATGAAAATGAATTTTTTTTTAAATAAATATATTTTCTGAAAAAAGATGCATAAAAGGAAAAAATCAAATTATAATTAAATGAAGATTCCCTTGTCCTTACATTTTAAGGAAGGTTTAAAACATCAACCTTCCCATTTGCATCTAATGTGTTGAAATATTTTCATGTTTTCGTTTTTAATTTATTTTTTTTCCTTTTTTTAAATATTATTGTGTCCTTTTTGCAAAATAAATAAATTTGTATTTAATATTTATTTATTTATTTATTATTGATTTTCTTGGTATTCCCAATTTTAATTTTGGATTTACCTCTTTTGGCAATAATATAGTTTTTATGATGAAATTTGTTATTAAGATTTAATGAAATTCCATTCATCAATTGAAATTACATAAATTAAATTATTTCAAAATTAAGTTCGAAAACAAAATGGTTATTTGGAAATAAACAAAATATTTTCTAAAATGAAAAAACAAGGAAATTAAAACTATCATCAAATGCCTAAATAATATAATATCATCTCATAATTATCTATGACTGTTTCTGTCTCACGACCACTTGATGAAATGCCTGAGGCTACTGGAAGGAGACTACTGGAAGGATTCTCTTTGGATAATATGCACTGTAACTGGTATGTTTAGTGGTATGTTTAGTCGGTATAATAGGTACTGTAACTGGTATGTTTAGTCGGTATGATGAACTGAGTTATAGACATAAGTGTAAGAACTCAACGGGATCCCTCGAATCAAAAAAGAAAAGAGAGGTAGGTCCGCTCTTACTAATACTTTTTAGAAATTAGAATATTGTCAATTAATAATTATTTCTATATATGAAATATTTGGTCAAATTTTGTTATTTATTATTATTATTATTATTTAGATTCCTCACGTCCGACGAAGCTTCCTCCACATAGACTTTTATTTTATTACACGTTCTCTCTCACCTAACCAAACCCCTAAGCCCACGTTTACGTGTCCATTATTTCTTAGCATGTCATTAAATTAATATTATTTAAATTATATTACATAATAACTTAATATTTTTTTATTTAATTACATGTTTTAGTGAAAATTATTATAAAAACTAAGAATAGTAACCATAAATATAATTGGTGTATTATAATTAAAAAAATATTTTATATTTAATTTTACGAAATTCTAGTGGATAATATAATATTTAATAGATCTAAAATAATTAAAAAATATATTATTAGCATATAATGGACAGTAATAAATGCCCATTATGATTTCAAAATATAATTTACTAAGCTATTTTAATTAATTTTAAATACTTTCAAAAATGTTTTCAAGTAAGTTTTAAATTATATTAAAATTAAAAATTAATATTAATAAAAAAAATTAAATTGCCAAAGATTTTGACTTTAGTGGGACCCCACAAACTTAGAGGTGGCCTCACTTAGGTCATTTGTCACGTTAAAATAAATCAATAAATGTAGCATAATATAAAATAACATCATGTGGGCCCCTTACCCATATGCCATGTTTTTTTAAATTACCCTTTGTAAATATTTAATACAAATCTTAAATTATTTTGATTTTATTTACCATTTCACCACCGCTGTAAATTTTGATGTTTAGTCCATTATTGAATAAAATTCAATTTTAAAACCAATTTAGATTTATTGTTAAATAGTTTAATTTTTTTAGGCTTTTTTAAAATAACAATATTTTAATACCAAACTCAGTTCAACAATTTGGCAGTTTATTTAGTTTCGTAACTTTTAAAAAATATATTTAAATTAAAAGTTTAATTTTTCGTTACTAACTATTTTTGTTATTTTGTAATTTTTTTATAAATTATTCAATAAAATAATAAATTAATATTTAGGGATCATATAAAATTTAATAATTAGAAGAAATCATAACTAAAAAAGAGATTGGAATTAGAAAAAATAAAAATTATGAAAAATAAATAAAATAATAAAATAAAATAAAGTGGGTCCCAAGGGAGAAATTCATCAACGACGAAAGTACTGACGATGACGACAAGAAGAAAAAAAAAAACAAAAAAAAAAAAACGGAAGAAATCTGTGCGAGTATATAAATCGCTTTACTCTCCAGATCTTTCTCATCGTCCTCCTTCCACCGACTCCGTAAAACCCTCTAAAATAAAAAAAAATAATAATAAAAAACTTAGTAATCTTCCGGAGCTAAAGGCTGGTGNATCGAAATCTTCAATTCTCATTGATTTTGATTCCTGCTTGTCTTCGGAGGCCCGCCGAATCTCGTCGCCGGAGTCTGAGAAGATGATTGAGCGTATTCTCGGCCCCATTCGCATCCGTCGGATTCAGAGGGCGTTCCGCCACAGCGTCGTCACTGTCCTCTGTCTCTTCCTCACCGTCGTTGTCCTCCGCGGCATTGTCGGCGCTGGTAAGTTCGGCACTCCCGAGCAGGACTTCAATGAGATTCGTAGCCATTTCTCCTCACGTGGCCGTCGTGTTGAGGCTCGTCGTGTTTTGGAAGAGGCACAGCCGGATACCACTGCCAAGGCGGCTGATCAGTCCAACAATTACGCCACATTTGATATTTCGAAGATTTTGGTGGATGAAGGTGAGGATGAGAAGCCCGATCCGAGTAAACCCTATAGTCTTGGCCCTAAAATCTCTGATTGGGATGAACAGAGAGCTGAATGGCTGAAGAACAACCCTGATTTTCCTAATTTCATTGGTCCTAATAAACCTCGAGTTCTTTTGGTTACTGGTTCCTCGCCTAAGCCCTGTGAGAATCCTGTTGGTGATCATTACCTTTTGAAGTCGATTAAGAACAAGATCGATTACTGTAGGCTCCATGGGATTGAGATTTTTTATAATATGGCGCTTCTTGATGCTGAAATGGCTGGTTTCTGGGCTAAGCTTCCATTGATTAGGAAGCTTTTGCTTTCACATCCGGAGATTGAGTTCCTATGGTGGATGGATAGTGATGCTATGTTCACTGATATGGCTTTTGAGGTTCCATGGGAACGGTATAAGGATCATAATTTTGTTCTTCACGGATGGAATGAGATGGTTTATGATCAGAAGAATTGGATTGGATTGAATACTGGAAGTTTTCTTCTGAGAAATTGCCAGTGGGCACTAGACATTCTGGACGCTTGGGCACCGATGGGGCCGAAGGGGAAGATTAGAGATGAAGCTGGGAAGATATTGACCAGAGAGCTGAAGGACCGACCGGTTTTCGAAGCCGATGATCAGTCAGCCATGGTGTATTTGTTGGCTACGCAGAGGGATCAATGGGGAGCAAAAGTTTACCTTGAGAATGGGTACTATTTGCACGGATATTGGGGCATTTTGGTGGATCGGTACGAGGAGATGATCGAGAATCACCATCCAGGGTTAGGCGATCACCGGTGGCCTCTCGTCACCCATTTCGTCGGGTGCAAACCATGCGGGAAGTTCGGAGATTACCCTGTTGAGCGATGTCTGAAACAGATGGACAGAGCATACAACTTCGGGGATAATCAGATTCTACAAATCTATGGCTTTACACATAAGTCACTAGCAAGCAGGAGAGTAAAGCGGGTTCGAAACGATACAAGCAATCCATTAGACGTGAAGGATGAACTCGGGTTGCTTCACCCTGCATTCAAAGCTGTGAAGGTATCATCTTCTTCTTGATAGCCATGGAAATGCTTGAATTTACAGGGGTTGATTGATGGTTATCATGAGTTCAAGTATAATATAGTGTTGAAAATGGTATGGATTTGGTATATTTATCTATATATATATATATATATATCAGTTACCCATAATATTGAAGAATTGTAAACTTCTTTCTTTTGTGGGGTTAAAAATCTGTCTAAATTTCATTGATTTTTAGAAGGCTTTGTTTCTTAGATCAGCTTTTGTAATGAAATGATAGGGAGTTCTTGAAGAAATCTGTTCATCAATCTTTATGAGTTGTTTATTGACATCATATTTCATTATCTCAGCCTCCTCTATTGGTAGCTTTCTTGCATTATTGTGCTATTATTGACTCAAATTTTTTAGGGAAAAGTTCAATCTTTTACCCCTTCCAACCACCGTTAGAGACGAGAACGATACTTTTCTTCATAGTATTTATTGATATAGGCCCGAGATGTTTATATTCGAATCATCATATGATAGACTCGAAGGCCCTGAAAATGTGTGAGGTGTTCGTAGTTCATGCAATAAGGATAAAATTCATTTAGGATTGCAATTATTACCTATGGCGTAACCCAGAGGCGCAAGACATCTGCTCCATAGCCAGGGGCTTCCTGTCAAACAATAACAAGACACCCAAGGGATTTAGACTGGGCAGCTTTTAAGTATGTTAACGAGGAATATATTATGTTTAATTTTTATAATATATCTAACACTTATAATTTAATCATCTTTTTATAATATATTATGTTTGATTTTTCATCTTTTTATAATTTATCATCTTGTTGGTGATTAGGGTTATTTTTTCTAGATAATGAAATTTCTATACTTTTTAAATATATTTATACAAGTAAAAATTGTTCGTTTAGCCAATATAAAAGCTAAGCGATAATAATCGAAGTTTTGGTCTTTAGTCTACCATTCCAAGGTAAATGCCTAGCTAGCATGGTAACGAGACTGAGGAAGATAATAGCTAGTTTTGGACTAGAGTAGGGAAATGAAGCTTAAAAAGCTTGATGCATGATCAATCAAGCTAAGTTAAGAGGAGGTCCTTTCACCAATGAAGCAAGCAACTAACCAATTACAACGATTGCAGTGATATTCATCAAAGCAAGAAGTATAGGCTTGTGGTTACTAAATGAATTTCACACTATTTCCAACGAACCCTTATTCTTATATTTAGAACGAAGTTGAAGTACACCAAAAAAGTTGGGATCGTAGGTGAAGACGGTAGGTGAAGACGGGCGATACTTTAATAAGTAAATTAACACCTCATATGGCAAAAGAATGGAAAGATATGCGCAACAACAACTTTTATTGTCTTTCACAATCTCTCTTCCACACCAACAAAGGTGAAGGGAAAGAAGAGAACAACAAGAAAAAAGCTGTTCTACAGAACAAATTCCTAAGAAGTAGAAAGCAGAACTCATCATGTAAGAGTGGAAGCTTTCATAGAACACCATAAAAATTTCCAAACCTAAAAGAAATCTTGATGATCATCATCATCCTAAGGGTCTGCCAAGCCCAGCAGCACTTATCTAACCTTACACAAAACCACCGCTTATAGGGAAGAGGTAACTTTGAGCAAAGACTGAGCTTGAATCGGCGACAGATTAGTTTGGCAAAAGCTTTGCCAAGCCTCCTGTTTCTCTTCCTCGTTTGCTGTGAATGCTTTGAACACTCCCATCACAATACTCCGAGCTGCTTCCCTTGCCTCAGGTAGCCTATCGTTTAGCAAATCTGCAGCCATTTGAAGCAATGGGACAATCCCATATTGGTTCATTTCTTCCAGGCCCTTGAAGAAATTGGCAGCAACCCATGTTAAAATTCATCAGTTCAGTCCAGTTTTTGAACAAAAATGAGAAGAATCAAGGCAATAAGCAAGAATTTTTGTACCATCATAGAGACACAATTGGAGATTGGAATGGCGGCTTTGGCTCTGACTCTTAGGTTTGAATGGGAGACATACGGCTTAAGCTTTTGCAGCAGAGGCAGAGCAGTCATGGATTTCACTAGAGCTTTCAGTGCCTTATCTGCTTCTTCACACACAAACTTCTTGTCCTGAGAAGCTTTGAGCAGTAATTGGAGCAGCTGAAGATCCAATGGAAGTCCATATCAGCGTTTCTCACAATCAAAACTTACTTAATCACATCTAAAAAGTCTTATCAAAATTCTTAGCAGAATTCCAAGAAAAAAATTGTAAGAACTTCTTCAAAACTTGATTTGAAGATAGTTTATGAAGAACTAAATGATTATCCAACAGATCCAGAATAACACACTGCATTAGCTGCTCATAACAATGATCACAAAAGGAAAAGACTGAAGAAATTCAATTGCATGCTCTCACCAATTGATCAAATGCATTGGTAGTGGATGTTTCGAGTAACTGATCACCAAATGCATTGAAAATGTCAGACGAAGCCATGATCGAGGTCTTAATTAGGGCACTTCTAGGGTTCTTCATCGATTTCATCAGAATCTCTATAACTTTCTCTCTGTAATTCATCAAAATAAGAAAAATCATAGCCAGAATTTCATAACCCTAGAATTTCAAAACAAGAGTATTCTACTTACAACGAAGGGAGCAAAATGTCGGAGTGAAAAATCGCGAGACGTCTAACATTATTGAGCGATTCACAGACTTTCACCCAATCCTTCGAATCAAATCCTTCAATGAAATTCTAACACAATAAAGAAAAAAAGAACAGACCAAAAATCAGATCTAGAAACAAACAAGAAATTCAGATACAAAGAGGAAATGAGTATAGTTACATTAGAATCAGGGTCCGTCAAGGGCTTCAGATTCTCAGAAGAAACATAATCAATGGCAGCATCTGTAGAAGGAGGAACCGGAGCCTGATTCTCATCGTTTACACCGGAATCGCTTCGCTTCTGGACTGGAACGGCAACTTTCGCTTGTTTCTTCGGCCGTTCTGGTGTAACCGGCAGTGCGTTATCAATGGGTCTCAGAGCCATGGCCATGGTGATTGGAGAACACTGAGGAGAATTACAGAGAGGGAAAATGAAGAAGGTCGGATTGAAATGGAGAGAGGCTGGAGAATGATCTTTAATGGTTGAAAAAAGTGGGAGTTCGACGCTCGTTGTTACCCTTTTAGGTTTCAGAAATTTGAAATTTGAATGGCGCCGTTGGAAAGAGACGTTGGAACTGAATGGTCTTTCTATAACGGCTCGTAATTAGTTGGAGTTGAGAAACCAGCTTGCCGAATTCAACGCGATACGACGTCGTTTTGGATCGTCAGTTAAAAAAAGTAACTTTTATTCTTTTTTAAGACTTATTTATTGATTTTTTTTTTCACGATCAAATTTTTATTAAAATTTATAAATAGAAAAATTAAGTTTAAAAAAATATATTATATTTTATTAATAAACTTTTATTTTATATAAAAATTATAATATACATCCATTAATTAGAAGGAAAAAGAACATTATAAAATGAGCCCACAATATTAGCAAAACTTGAACAACTCATTGTAATTCTTGCTACCATTAACTGAATTGAATGTATCTGGAAGAAGAAAATTAGCTTAGCTATCATGCTACTAAGTTCGGCACCCGAGAGTTTCAAAGTCGAGAATCAAAATCACGAGCCTGAAGTCCCGAATGATCCAAACCAACAGCTAACGAGACTGAGAGAGATACGTCATCTCGAAACCCCATGAATGAAGACTTGCAACTTAGCTTCAGAGCAGCTAAAACTTGTTTGTTTTTCGACATAAACTAAGGATTTGTAGTAAGAACACGAACCACCAAAGCGGACTGACCAGCAAACGGTAAGGACTGAGCTGTTATAGAGTTTCGGTTTCCATGGTGTAGCCGGTCTCGGTCTCGGTCTCGTTCTATCCGGTAAGGTCTATGTCCACGATCTCGCAGCGTGCTGAGCCTTTGCAGTTTCTCTTAATACAGTGCCAACAATAGCAGCCTGCTCAATGCATTCAGCCTTATGTAGTGAATCTAACAGAACAACACAAGTTTTCGTGTCAACACTACGACCTTTCGATCGAGTTTCCTCGAAAAGTCGATAAGCATCCAACGCCCTGTTAGCATTGCTCAACCCGAAAATTATAGCATTGTAAGTAGCAGAATCAGGCACGCCACCCTTTTCCTTAAACTTCTCGAAAAGAGAGTTTGCGTCTACAACGTTTCCAGCCTTAGCAAGCCCCGAGATCATGGTGGTGTACGTGAATACGTTCGGCTTTAAGCCTTGCTTCTGCATCTCTTGCCAGAACACAAATGCCTTGTTGAACTTTCTAATCTTACATAGACCATGAATTAGAATGCTGTAAGTTATATAATTAGGCGTACATTTCAAGTCTTTCATAGACTGAAAGCAAACAAGAGCTTCACTGATTTCCTCTGCTTTCACCAATGCATCAAGCAAGCAATTCCATGTGTATACATTAGGCGTCAAACCTTTCTGCATCAACTCTTCCATGATCAGGTACGCTTCGTCGATTCGACCCACTTTCCCGAACCCATCGATTAGACTGCTATATATGATAACGTTCAGTTCGACTCCTTTCGACTTAGCTTCTTCAAAGAGCATATATGCTTCATCGAGCCGATCGATCTTTGCAAGCCCATCGATAACCGAACCGTACGTAACAACGGTCGGTTCGTGACCCTTTGTCTTCATCTCCTCCAGCAGTTGGTAAGCTTTGTTTACCTTGCCAGACTTGCAGAACCCGTCGATAATGGTGTTATATGCACGAGTATCCAGAACGCAGCCTTGTTCCTTCATCGTGTAGAACAACTCGTAAGTTTCATGTGCGAAACCAGCTTTCACCAAGCCATGAATTAGGACCGAATAGCTCCTCACATCGGGAATGAATCCTTGAGCCTTAATCTCCTGAAACAAAGCTCTACCCTTCTCGGTTTCTCCAGCTTTAAAAACACAGTCCATGTAGGTATTAAGAAGCATCAGGTCGGGTGAACATCCAAGACGTACCATTTCGTTATATATCTTGTGGCCGTCCTCCTTCCTTCCACACCTGAAAAAGCTCCTTATTAGAGATGTAAACATAACAGCATTCGGGATCTGGTCGGAATCCAGCATCTTTTCGTACAGCTTGTAGGCCTCATCAACTCTCCCATGCTTACCCAATCCATCTATAAGAGAACAATACGTTACCCTATTAGGCGTGCAAGCTTTATGATCCAATCCTTCGAAAATCGAACAAGCATCATCGAGTCTTTGGGCTTTACACAATCTGTCAACCATTATGTTTACGGTCATAACGTTAGGGAACAACCCAGCTTCTTTCATGGCATCCCGAACAACCAAAGCTGTCTCGAGTTTTCCGGACTTACAGAGCATATCAATCACAATATTATACGTCGAAAGATTCGGAATGGCATCTTTCTTCATCTCTTCGAAAACTTTTAACGCCTCGGCTACCCGCCCCCTCCTCCCCAGACAAGTAAGAATGCAATTATAAGCAACGACACTCGGAATGCATCCCTTTCTCCTCTGTCTCTCGAGTAGACTGTACACTTCATCGAACTTCCCAGCCATACCATAACCCATGATCATTGTATTGTATGCATAAGCACAAGGCACTTGCTTGTTTTGATCCATATGTTCAAATAGCTCAATAGCTTCATCCAGCCTACCAGCTTTACAAAGAACTCCTATCATGCTAGTATAAGTTACATCATCAAGGATCAAACCATTAGCTTTCATTTCATGAAAGAATTTCCATGCCATATCCACCTTCCCCGCCTTCCCAAAGCAGTCTATACATACGTTGTAAAGAACGACATCCGGTTCAAAAGCGTTCATTTTCATCTCATCCAAAATAGAAAGTGCAGCGTCGACTCGACCTTCACGAGCAAACACACGAATGAGAGTCGTGAATAAATGAACATTAACTTCATAGCCAAGCTCCTGCATTTGATGAAATAAGGTGAGCATGGAATCGGAATCATTAGATGCAGATAGTGCACCGATCAATGTCGTGTATGCCGAAAAGGCTGGACGGAATTTGAACTTTCTCATAGTTTGCATAAACGTATAAGCTTCTCTAAGCTTGTGTGACTTAATAAGGCTCAGTACAATTTCAATACATGTGTTGTTTGAAGGGCCAAAGCCTGCTATACTCATTTCTTCCAATATTTGTTCCAAACAATCGAACTTTCGAGTTCTAGCTAGAACCATTAGAAGCGAATTATATGCTTCGGGGCAAGATGCTTGGTCTGTTACTCTCTCCGACCATCGAAAGTAATTTACTGCAACGTTTACATCCTTCAGTCTTCTTAAGACTCCAATTACCAATTCTGGATTCGGTTTAACGTCGAGCTCAGCTAAAGCATTCTCAACAGAAGGTCTCCAAGGACCAGCCTCCAAAATTTGGCATACACTATCTACAATTAGTCTCTTGTCCTCATTCTTGGCTGAAGGCACAAGATTACACCCGTCCAAAACAGGGGCGCCATTTCCGTTTGTTCGAGAAGAATTCTCAATGCACGAGGACAAAAGTTTAACAGAAAAACTAAAAGGGGTTTTGAACTTCAAAGCAAGACAATAGATTTGTCCTGCACCTGAAATAACCATAATATGTATTCAATAATATGAATGAAATAAAGTACTTTCATGCAAAGAAATGAATTATAAAGAATAATTGACTACAAAATTCAACCCAAGAAACGTTCAATGCACGAATAGGAACCCCACGAGGAACCTGAAACTGTGCGAATATATCCCTGATAGCTGAGATAAAAAGAGAGAAGCATTTCTACATTTTTCAAGTCAACACGTTACGAGCTTAAGTATAATCAACCTGCTCTTCTTCTAAAAGAATTTTGGACAAATCTACTTGCACCCTAACCAAGCCCACATAACTACTATGTGAACCTACAAATTTTGAAGTACTTGATAGAATATCAATATATTTGTAACAGCCCAAGCCAAGCCCACCGCTTGTAGATATTGTCTTCTTTGGGCTTTCCCTTTCGGGCTTCCTCTCAAGGTTTTAAAACGCGTCTGCTAGGAAGCGGTTTCCATACCTTTATAAGGAATGTTTCGTTCCCCTCTCTAACCAATGTGGGATCTCACAATCCACCCACCTTGGGGGGCTAACGTCCTCGCTGGCACACTGCCCGGTGTCTGGCTCTGATACCATTTGTAACAGCCCAAGTCCACTGCTAAAAGATATTGTCCTTTTTGGGCTTTCCCTCAAGGTTTTAAAACGTGTCTGCTACGGTGAGGTTTCCACACCTTTATAAGGAATGCTTCGTTCCCCTCTCCAACCGATGTGGGATCTCACAATCCACCCACTTTGGGGGGCCAGCGTCCTCATTGGCACACTACCCAGTGTTCGGCATTCATACCATTTATAACATCTCAAGCCCACTGCTAACAGATATTGTCCTCCGTGAGCTTTCCCTCAAGGTTTTAAAACGCGTCTACTAAGGAGAGGTTTCCCCACCTTTATAAGAAATGCTTCGTTCCTCTCTCCAACCAACATGGGATCTCACAATATTAGGAGGCACTCACTAATACATGAAAACCTAATCCATGGGAGTTAAACAAAATTGTGGTCAAGTGTTGCTTGTTCCTAAACTCTACGACCACGGTCGTTGTTGCGTATTCTTTCCCGAGTCCTTGACCACTATGATCTAGTGTTTCTCATTCTTCCAATACTAGCACAAAGGAAGCTATAGAACCAAATTTTGTTTCATCTATTGAAGAAAGGGAAAAAAAAACTCCAAATCACGGCCATGAACATAGCAATCCATAGAGCCAAAAGAGTTTCATTAAACCAGCAACCGACATAAGAAGATAATGTAAATGTAAAGCTCTTAGTAGACCACCAATCATTGATGTGTACCAAGAAAAGCAGAACCTTAGTTTGTAGATATTGTATGACGAATGTCGGGCGTGTTTGAAACGATCATAATCACTTTTTTCACGACCAAATTACCAAAAAAAAGAGCATCAAAATCACTCTCAAACATGCCACGAGGAACCAAGTCCGATTCCCAGATCAATTTTGACAGAGCAAGTTTTCAGGCAGTCCATTAAACTAGTACTCAAGCAAATTCTGAAGATCATTACTTACCTTTGCTCCTTAAAAGCATCTTCATGAACGCATGTCAAAAACAGCACTATGTCAGCTACCCACCTGATATTACAAAGCTGAGTAAGAAGCCCCTTACAAGATAAATGGATATTACAAACAATTTGATGACAATTTAATCCGACAGCAGGGTATGAGTACAAGCAACTGCAAATTATGATCATATTGAACAAAGGAACACCTTTCAAAAACAAGAACGACAGATTTCTTACACAGAAAATATGATTTCAAGAAAACAACAAAGAAATTCATCAACCAGTCGACTACACTTCCATAAAATATCATATGGGTAATCATTAAGAGTCTAAGAAAGTTCTTCATTTCACATATTTCGAAATTTCAGACTCCGAATGTGAATATTACCGATGAACAAGTGTGGCAGATAAATCACCGTAATCGAATACTCAAACAAGCGGTATAGGAGAGCGTAGCGTTGAGGATTCACAGTGATCGAATCAGCTCAAAGGCGAGAGGCTCAACGATGGAAGAGAAATGACAGCGTCGAGGGAGAGCAGCTTCCATCCCTCACACCAGCGCAGTCTGTAGGCAGGCCACTCCCTAAACGCACCGTTTAACGTCTTACGTGCAGCAACAATTCAGAATTAGGGATTTCGAAGTCGCGGAAATGGATCATTTTCCTTTTCAAATTTGGGGATTCAATGAGAAATTGCCCTAAATTGATTTTTCGTATCTCCAAAATTAAGCTTAAATGATTCTAAACATGCACCAAGTAGGATGGCAGTCGGGCAAGTATACCCCCATTATCTACTAGTTCAGGACATCTCTCTTTCAAAGATGCAGCGGAGATTCGACTTCCCTTAGGGGTAGAGTACTACGAAAGGAAGTTGATCATGGATTATCAATAAGCTTGGAATTGATTCTTCCCGTGTCGATGCCCGAGCGGTAATAATGATAAAGTGAGACAAAAATTTTACGGTCCGGACCTCTCTAGTAAAAACGAAAGCGGAATTTCTGATTATTCAGAACTTAATCCAATCCTATGTACAAGTCAATCTAATTTTACAAATCCGGTTTAAAGAAACTTAACCTTTAACCCTTAACTTTACGTAGCCTTAAAATAAAATTGTCCTTCGTGAAGTATTTCAAGAGTTATAGTTTTTTTTTACTGTTTACAACTCTAAATAGTTACGACCTAAATATAACTTAAATTAAATAAAAAAATCTTAAAATAAATAAAAGTGACATTAATTACAAATTGAGTTAAAACCTCCCCAAATGTCCAAAAACAATTAAAAATCAATATTTTTCACCATGTAAAGTTAAATATATCCATATTTATTAAGTCAATTTCTTTTTAATTATATAGAAGAGATATATATATATAAAAAAAAAAGATAATTTATTCGAAGTTATCAATATTTAAAAATATAATTTCCAAACAGTCAAAGAAATAAATTAGAGGAGGACCTTATTGTAATTATAATATTTTAAAAGGGATTATTTTGCAAAAACAAATACAAATCGGGGGGGCAAGCAATCCGGAATCGGCCCCTTACATTCGTCCCTTGTTTCTGCAACAGCAATGTCTTTGATCATCATCATCAACATTCCATAATCTTCTTCTTCTTCTTCTTCTTCTTGAGATTCATGCGTATGGAAGCCCAATATTCTTCTTCACATTCATACAGCTCGGCGATGAAGATGACTATCCCGCCGTCTCAACATGCCGACAATGACCGGAGCACCACCGAGCTTCGCGCCTTGGACTGCAACCTCACCTCCCTTTGCGACCACATCCAGATTGAGGGGTTTAATTCTGGCGCATTCTCTGACATTATCGTCCACGCCATGGGCTCCACGTACCGCCTTCATCGCTTAATTCTATCGCGCAGCTCTTACTTCAGGTCTGGATTAGTTGAATTTGGGAAAATATGGAGTTTTTTGTTTGGGGATTTTCGATAATTCATTGATTTCGTTCATGCTTGGGTGTGACTTTTGAATGATAGTTCTTGTGTGATACTGTTGGGATCGACCTATTCTATTTATTTGGCTGTTTATATGATGGTGTTAATTTTTTTGATTAGTTTGATTGTGGTGGAGATTTTCTTGAGAAATGGAATTTTTCTTTGTGTGAGCTTCCTGGATTTGATGTCATTGGTTAATTTCCAGGCGTTTTACTGGTTATCTTGTATTTGTTGTTAAATTCTTAAAACTCTTAATGATTAGTTGATCCATAGTTACAATTAATGATAGTTCATTAATCAGTGGATATGCTGTTATGGATTTTGAATCTGCAACATCAATAGCCTACATTATGACTTGCAGGAACATGCTTCATGGGCCATGGAAAGAGGCCAGTGCTCCTGTTCTGACCTTGCACGTTGATGATAAGAATGTCAATGGGGAGGCAATTGCTATGGCGTTGGCATATATGTACGGACATCATCCTAAGTTGAATGACAATAATGCTTTTCGTGTTCTTGCTGCTGCTTCCTTTCTCGACCTTCAGGTATCGTCGTAATGTTATTGTTACCGACATCCTTTTGTCATATTTTTCTTATCATATTCTGGATTTGATTTAGTATTATACTTTTTTTTTCCTTTCAGGATTTGTGTGCGATATGTACAGATTTTATTATAGCCGAACTGTGGACTTCAAATTTCCTGGTTTATCAGGTTCTAAGAATGTAAAAGTGATGTGTCTTATTCCTTTTGCTATCCCTTAGTTTCACATATTTTGTACATGTACTTTACTTGGTTCAGGTGTTTGCGGAGAGCCAAGATTATGGAATACACGGAGAACGTGTGAGAAACGCTTGCTGGGGTTACCTTTGTCAAAGTGGTGCCATGGAATTGAAAGAGGTATTTTGAGTTATATTATCATAGTTTTTTTCATGCTTTCCTCTTCTTTCTCACTGGGTTTATCCAAGTGTGAGGATCGTAGTTCATCTATTATGTTGATATGGAAATGCATTGTGCTGGTGATACTTCTTCCTCATAAAAGTAGGATGTGTCTTCAAGTCCCCTTACTGGTCAATTAATCTCGAGTTTATATTCAAAAGGAATATATAAAGATTTTAGTGGGTGTTTGATTATAACACTAGATTTTGCTGTGTTTTATATTATATTTTTAGTGTGTAGGTAATATAATATAGACATCATGTAATAGTCCACGGCTAGCAGATATTTTCCTCTTTGGGCTTTCCCTTTCAAGTTTCCTTTCAAGGTTTTTAAAACGCATCTGCGAGGGAGAGATTTCCACACCCTTATAAAGAATGCTTCGTTCTCTTCCCCAACCAACGTGGGGTCTCACAATCTACTCTCCTTCGGGGCCCAGCGTCCTCGCTGACACTCATTCTCTTCTCCAATCGATGTGGGGCCCTCCAATCCATCCTCCTTCGGGGCCCAACGTCTTTGTTGGCACACCGCCTCTTGTCCACTCCCTTTGGGGTTCAGCCTTCTCGCTGGCACATTGCCTAGTGTCTGTCTCTGATATCATTTGTAACAGCCCAAGCCCACCGCTAGTAGATATTATCCTCTTTGGGCTTTCCCTTTCAGGCTTCCTCTCAAGGTTTTTAAAACGCGTATGCTAGGGAGAGGTTTCTACACCCTTATATAGAATGTTTCGTTCTCCTCTCCACCCTATGTGGGATCTCACACATCATTTCCTGGCACACGTTTTTCTGGAAAAGAATGGCACTTAACTACTATGGTTTTTACATTCATCGAACATGAGTGTTTTTCTGGTTGTAAGGCAATAGGGTATACCAACTCTGATTTAACAAATATTTTAGGTGCTAATTTAAAATTGAGCTACATCATGTTAAATTTTTGTTATGCTTGTTGTGAATAGGTACTTCCAAAGCTTTCATCTCAGACGTTGTATGCTTTGCTGACATCCGATGAATTATGGGTTCCTAGTGAAGAGAGACGGTAAAGGATATGATAATCTCTGCATATGATTTGCTGTTAACAACTTTTAGTTCTTATCTGTTTATTTATTTTCTTTTCTGATATTTTTTTTGGTCTTAATCAAAAGGTTTGAACTTGCATTGTTTACGTTCCTTGCTAAAGGGGCCCATTGCAAGGAGGAACCTTCTGAACCAGGTTGTTCCAGTTCTGAGATCGAAAATTCCAAGACACGGGAAAATCGTTCAATGGATTCCACTAATGTAGGGTTGGAATCTGAGCTAGGACATTTAAGTTTGAAAGATGGCCTAGAGGTCCATAAAGGTGCTCATAATCTTCTTGTTCAGCTTCCCGACTGTGTGGTTGACTTCCAAACAGGGGCTTGCAGCTCTAAACAGAAGATGCAACAAGCTACATACTCACAGTCAAATTTAGAAGCACCATTTTTGTGCAACGCAGAAGGGTCATCATCTTTGAATAATTCATTCTCCGAGATGAATGGAATTTTAAGCTCATGTTCTTATATTAATTTACCAGTTACTGTTGGAGTAAGTGGACTTGGTGCAAGTGGGATTGCTATGGAAGGGCCATCAGAAGAAGGCTGCTATCAATTGGATAACAATACTTGGCTTACTAGGGACCAAACAAGCCATTGTGCCTCTGTGAACTCTTCTACCAATGGACTCCCTTCAAATGATTGGGGAAGATGCGGCATGCCTGCTGTTTCATGGGGAGGCAGGGTCGTAGGTAGAAGGCAGCTTAAAAGTTACGCGAAAGGCAACTTAAGTGCAACGGGAGAGGATTATGATGTGTTCGATAGTTTATTTGAAGGGGGTTCACTTTTGTACTGCAATATGACTTTTGAAGCTCTTCTCAATATGAGAAAACAACTTGAAGAGTTTGGTTTCCCTTGCAAAGCTGTAAACGATGGTCTTTGGCTGCAGGTTCGACGTTTAAATATTACCTTTTCTTTTATGTATCTCTGATTCTGCTAAAATTTCTTTGAGGAGTTTAGACAGTTAACTGGTACTTCATATGTAGTGAGTTATAAATTTTCCTGCTTGAATTGAGCTTTCAGCTTCCCTCCACAAGTTGGGTTGTCAATAGTTATATATACACTTAGTTTAATTAGCAGATTTGTAAGGTTTGTTGCCTGTGATTCTGTTGGACATTAGTTTAGCTTCTTTTAATTGTAATTTTTTTTTTTTTGCAGATGCTTTTAAGGCAAAGGGTACAAGAGATTGTTGCTGATACATGCAAAAGTTGCTGCCTTACAAGTATAGCATGTGCATGCAGGCAGCCGTTTGCATTTGCACGCGGAGTCAGTGCGTCAGGATATTATATCAATGAGCATGATCAGAATAGTTCTCCTGGAAGTGTGGGCAACATATATGTTGCAGAATCTTCTCAAGGTGAAGGAAATGGCCCTTTTAAACCTGTCCGAGTACATGTTAGGGGGCCAATTGAAGGGCTTGCTGGAATTGGACGTGGAGCCACTTTTGTGCCAGCGAGTGCTTGGCCTCCAACACGCTTTGTCTTCTCCCGTGTACCTATTGGCATGGGCAACAGAAATTGTCATCAGTCGCTTGCTAATGATGATTCAGAGGCTAGAGCCGAGCACAGTGGGGACTTGTCGGGAGATGGATTGACAGCATTGGTTGGTTTGAGCCAAGGAGGAAGCGGCGGTATGAATGCTCAGGGAGAACCAACAGAGAGAGGATATGAGATGGAACTGCAAAGCAGAATATCTGGAACCTCCATGGCAGGTCCAAGTGCCACTGGTATTCCTGTTCAGATGCTTCAAGCTCCAGATCATGCCCTTGGAATTGAGTGGGAGAATGAAAACAGTACAATTGCTTTAGATATGAAAACGCCTTTAAGTCACTTCCCTCCTTTTCGCTTTGGGTAGGTTCTCAGCTTCTCTTGCTTATAAAATAAAGGATTTTGGACCAGTTTGATACTTAAAGTTACAATCAATCCTTGGTTTTCAGCGTACAATTTGAGGACGTTCATAGACTTAGTGATGGCCAAGTCAAGCATTCACCTGAGTTTTTCTATGCTGGTTCTCTATGGAAGGTGCTAATACAAGCAGTTACTCTACTCAGTATTACTGGAATGTCTGTTTCTTAGTATCTTACAGACTTTATTTCCTTTACTTTATAGGTTAGTGCTCAGGCTTTTAACGATGAAGACCCTCAAGGACGCCGAACACTAGGTAACTGTTTGCTATAAGATGATTGACCATCGTCCAGGCATTGATGTGTTTAATACTTCCCTTGACTGAACTTGTTCCTATATTATTTCAGGATTATTTCTTCACAGACGGAAGGCGGAAATATCTGATTCTTTGAGAAAGGTCAGCCTCAATCCCAGTTATCTAATCTGGAAATGGTGCAACATGAGTAATAAAGATCTCTTATTCTTTAAACATTTACCACTTAGTTGGCTGATGCTTTGAGTCCTGAATTACAATCGGAAAGTTGACATTGTTTGTAACGTCTCAAGCCCACTGCCAGCAGATATTGTCTTCTTTGGGCTTTCCCTTTAGAGTTTTCCCTCAAGGTTTTTTAAAACGCATATGCTAGGGAGAGGTTTTCACATCCTTATAAAGAATGCTTCGTTCTCCTCCCCACCCGACGTGAGATCTCACAATCCACCCCCTTTAGGGCCCAGCGTCCTCGCTGGCACTTGTTCCCTACTTCAATCGATGTGGGACACCCCCCAATCCACCCCCTTCGAGGCCCAGCATACTTGCTGGCACACTGCCTCATGTCCACCCCCTTCGAGACTCAGCCTCCTTGCTGGCATATCGCTTGGTGTCTGGCTCCGATACCATTTGCAACAATCCAAACCCACCGCTAGCAGATATTGTCCTCTTTGGGCTTTCCCTTTCGGGCTTCCCTTCAAGATTTTTAAAACACATTTGTTAGGGAGAGATTTCCACACCCTTATAAAAAATGCTTCATTATTCTCTCCAACCGATGTGATTGATGCAATTATCTAAAGCGAATAGTCTACAAACATTCTTTAATTGGCAATTACATTTTTCAGGTCCATATGTTTGTGGATTCTCGTGAAAAAGTCACTGCACGATATCAGGTACTTTAGGCAATAAACCACCTACTACGGGATACAACTCTAGTTCCCAACAGTTTGCACAAGTTTATACTGAAACACTTGGTTTGACACATTCTCACAATTTTCCTCAATCATTCAGTTGATATGTCCATCGAAGAGGGAGGTGATGGTGTTTGGCAACTTCAAACAAGCAGGAACTCTTCTACCGAAAGCTCCCAAGGGATGGGGTTGGCGGACCGCTCTCCTATTCAACGAGCTCGCCGATTTTCTTCAACATGGAGCCCTGAGGGTGGCTGCTGTCGTGCAGCTAGTTTGAGCAAAGGTATGCAAACATTTGGTCTTACAATGGTGCCTCTAAAGTTTAGCCTGTCAATAACACACATCTTTGAGAAGAATGCACATTAGGATTTGGTCTGAAGGATTGAGAAATGGGAACGTTTAATCTCTGAAGCTTGATAAATGGTTCAAATTGGTCTATGACATTAGCTTCTTGTTAGTGAAACTAATGAAAAAGTGACATGGCATCCTTTTTTGCATTACGTGGCATCCTAGTTGGCTTTTCTGAGCTTGTAAGGAAGAACAACATAGACACGTCATCATTTACTTCTTCAGTCATATCTTCATTAGTTTCACTAACGAAACAGTCATTTCAGAGACCAATTTGAATCATTCTTTTAAACTTCAAGAGCTATTCTTTTCTTTGTTTTTTCTCAAGAGACCAAAAGAAAACATGTTTTTTTTTTCCCACATCTTTACTGTGTATTACTGTAGCCTGATCAAGAACAACAAGGATTGTAATCCCAGATATATATAGCATTGGATCTATTGATGATTCTTTCTTTTGGCTTTGATAATCTGTAGCTTGGATCTCTTTCTTCTTTTCAGATCATCTCTTAATCCTTGTTGTTCTAGTTCTTCAAGAACATTAGGGATATGAATCCTGTCCTTTAACCAGTAATTACAGTCATTGTTTTCAAATTTTATTGGGCCAAGATTTACGAGTCAGATAGTTGTCCCATGAGATTAGTCGAGTTGTGCGTAAACTAGTTTATGGTTAATGGCGGGTCATTACAGGTGATATCAGAATTTCGACTAATCTAATGAAACACCACATAGTTCTGACTAATCTAATGAAACACCACATAGTTCGTTTGTTAAGTTATTGTTATTTTTGCTAATTTTATGAATCCACTGTCATTAATCTGCGAATCAACGGTTCCTCTCGTACTAGGTTGAATTACTATTGCGAAACTGTCATCAGTGGGGTAAAACTAACCTGTCTCACGACGGTCTAAACCCAGCTCACGTTGATAGGAAGAGCCGACATCGAGAATTAGTGATTATTATATACATTAATGGTGGTTTATATGTAATTTTAAAATTTTAAAAAATGGCTTTATATTATTTTTACAATTAAAAAAAAAATTATGTTGAGTCTTAATGTAAAGACCCGACTTCTTAACTTGATATACTTATACGTTATTATATACGTTCAAAGAAGATTGAGAGTAACGAGGAAAACAAAGAAGTTTTCAAAACACACTTAATAAGTAGTCGATCAACGGGGTTAAAGCTACATTTAGATATAAAACTTGGTACCAACTATGATAATTATGCTTCGAATAGAACTAAGCTTATCTCAACACAATACCTCATGAAAACATACATGATTGCACGGCAAGGTAACTGACACTCGAATAGGAGTTAAATGGTCTCTCAAGAATATGTTAAATATGTATTTGTATAGATAACTTTTCATGTATTATATCGACCTCGTGCTCGTCAAGAAATTTAAGCTAAGGTCACTTGAGCCCGAGTTTATATCACCCTTGCCCTTTAAAGAGAGGGACGAAACAGTGAGACCCATGGACGCACCAGAAAGTCTTGAGAAAAAAACTAATTTTAATATTTTAATAATGGGATCCGTCCAAGTGTTGCGAATGATGTGGCCGTCCTTCAGAATCTCAACTGATTTCTCCACGAATGATTCACTATTCTCGGAATGCAATTTCACTCTCAATCTCATGTGGCCTTCATAATTTGTAAGAAAGTTTTCTATAGATCAAGAGAGCGTTTCTGTAAGTTTCGATCGATCAGTTTTCTCACGGTGTGGAGATTTCTCAACTTGTTCGACAATGGCTGATAAGGTGCTGGTGATTGGCGTCGATGAGACTGAGCACAGCTTCTACGCCTTGAGGTGGATGCTCCAACATTTCTTTGGCCCTAACGATATTTCTCACAATCTTGTTATTGTCCACGCTAAACCACCTCCTTCTAGCGTTCTTGCAATTTCCGGTCCAGGTATACCGATTCTCCCCATCTCTATTTTGGTTTTAAAGAGTCTGTTGTTCCATTTGGCTCTGATGAAATGAGAACTTGAAGAATAAGTTAGAGTTGATGTTGATTCATGAACGATAGTATCAAACACAGTGAAAACTGAATTTATTGATCTTCTTGATTTTGAGTATCGAGATGTGACGAGATAATGAAATTATTTTGAGTTTTGCTGTGATAAGAGAATGAAATTTATTGATCTTCTTGTTGTTCCATTTGNGATTCATGAACGATAGTATCAAACACAATGAAAACTGAATTTATTGATCTTCTTGATTTTGAGTATCGAGATGTGACGAGATAATGAAATTATTTTGAGTTTTGCTGCGATAAGAGAATGAAATTTATTGATCTTCTTGTTGTTCCATTTGGCTTCGATGAACTGAACTTGAAGAATAAGTTAGAATTGATGTTGATTCATGAATGATGGTATCAAACACAGTGAAAACTGAATTTATTGATGTTCTTGTTTCTGAGAACCGAAACGTGAGGAGAGAATGAAATTATTTTGAGTTTTGCTGTGACGAGAGAATGAAATTATTTTGTGACGAGAGAATGAAATTATTTTGAGTTTTGCTGTGACGAGAGAACGAAATTTATTGATCTTCTTGTTGTTCCATTTGGCTCCGATGCAATGAACTTGAAGAATGAATAAGTAAGAATTGATGTTGATTCATGAACAATGGTATCAAACACAGTGAAAACTGAACTTATTGATGTTCTTGATTTTGAGTATCGAGATGTGACGAGAGAATGAAATTATTTTGAGTTTTGCTGTGTACCGTTGAAGCGAATCGAGAATTCTGTATTGAATGGAAATGATCCATTTGGGGATGGCATTGAACAGAAATAGTATCTACCTTGTTGTGTTGTTCTGTAAATGATTTATAACGTTTTCACCCCAACGATTATCATGTTTGTAACAAAATGTTGAAATACAGCCGCCGAGAATGTTTTGCCCTTGCTAGATGAAGATTTGAAGAAAATTGGTAACAGGACTGTCCAAAGAGCGAAGGAAATATGCATTGAACACAAGGTAACTTCCAATTTCATTGAAAAATTTATGATTACACCACATTAATCTCCAGCTAGAATTGTCCACTTAAAATGCCGTTCCCCGAATTGCATTGCTCTTAATCTACTTCCCTTCTGATTGATGATTGAATTACTTGAACTTAAAACTTCATTCTCCATTCATTAAAAACTTCATTCTCCATTGATTAAAACATATATTTTGATGGTGGGTTGAGGGTAAAATATATATTTTGATGGTGGGTCGAGGGTAAGATTTGAATCTTCACCCTACATTCTTCAGTTACTTTTGATAAACTTTAAGTTCAGTCTTTGAACTAAACATATATTTTGATTGGTGGATCAAGCGGTAAGACTTGAATCTTCATCCTACACTCTTTAATTACTTTAATTACTTTTATATTAAACTTTAAGTTTGGTCTTTGAACTAAACATATATTTTGATTGGTGGATCAAGCGGTAAGACTTGAATCTTCATCCTACCCTCTTTAATTACTTTTAGATTAAACTTTAAGTTTGGTCTTTGAACTAAACATATATTTTGATTGATGGATGAAGTGATAAACATATATTTTGATTGATGGATCAAGTGATACTGAATCTTTACCCTATATTCTTCGATTACTTTTAGATTAAATTATAAGTTTGGTCTTGATCATGATGGATCAAGTGGTAAGACTTTTCCCCCTATGTTCTTCAATTACTTTTAGATTAAATTATAAGTTCCTTTTTTTAATTGAACATATATTTTGATTGGTGGATAAAGATGAAGACTAATCATCCCCTACCTTCTTCAATTACTTCTATATATTTTAATTGGTGGATCAAGTGGTAAGGCTAATCATCACCCTTCTTCAATTACTTATATATTTTGATTGGTGGATGAAGTGGCAGGACTCAAATCTTCCCAGTACTTTTTTCAATTACTTTTAGATTAAATTATAACTTCCAGTCTTTCAACTTTGTTTAATTACTCTTATATGAAGTTGAAATAGGAGCACCATCTATTGTGCAAAATCTGTAGCATACCCATTTAGCATGTTCATGCATTCTGCCTTCGTAGGTCCAAAACGTGACGACTGAAGTTGTGGAGGGCGATGCCAGGAATGTAATGTGCGATGCGGTAGAAAAGCACCATGCGTCCCTTTTGGTTGTTGGAAGTCATAACTATGGAGTAGTAAAAGGGTAAGACTCCCCTTACTAAAAGAATTGAAGTATCCATCCTAGTAGAAAGAACCAAGTGATCGATTCAAATTGTTTTTCTTGAACAGGATGAACCTGGGCAGTGTAAGTGCCTACTGTGCTCACCATGCCCATTGCTCCGTTATGATTGTGAAGAGGCCACCCAAACCCATGGAGTGAACCAAATCTATTTTTGTAGACAATAAAAAGGTCACTGAACGGGTCAGGATTTCTTTGTCTTAGGCTCCGTTGAATCCATCTTGTTCCTGTCTTTAAAAATTAGGTTTTTTTTTTTTTTTTCCGTGAAAATTGCATTTGTCTTGATTGACAATGTTTATTTTTAATTTTATCAAGTATCATGGAATAATTTATCTCGTATAACAAGCTAAAGTTTCATCTTAGTTCGTGTGGATTAATATAATTTCATCTTAGTTCGAGGAGACTAACATAATTATGTTCATAAGACATTCAAATAATGTATACACAAAGTAAAGAAGTTACCTAAAAGTATTGATATAGGTGACAAAAAGTACTTGAATGGTGATCAAAATTGAGTTGTACACTATAAAATCTCGATATCGATCAATTATTATGGCCCCTAACATTTACATTAATGAACTCAAATGATTAATACAAATAGTATAAGAACATTTGAAACTTGCGAAATAAGATCTGATTATAACGAATATTAACTGAAACAGTTCATCACAACCCCAAAATAATCTCACAATAAAAGAAGCTTACTTGAAGATAACTAAAGCAGGATATTATAAAAGTAGAGATCGACTAAGGTTTATAAATAGAGTTTAACATTTGCACTCATCAGAACATAAACTCCCAAGTAAATTAGGTCAAAACAAGGAAACCCCAGAGAATAAACCAAAACAAAAACAGCCCAAATCTTCCAAATTATCCAAATTCAAACGTCAAAAGAAAAAGGCAAATATAGTTGAAACAATGAGTGCAACATGAATCATTCTGCTTCAATCTTTTGTTCTGTTCTTTCAGCACTTGACTTCCTTCAAAGCTGGGGCAAGGTATAAAAATGTTGGGTCAGTGGCTCCTTCCCTGTAGTATGCAAACACGATGCAGGAATCATCATGCATGCTCTCTCCCACGAAGCTGCAAAAGAACATATAATACAATTAGGAATCATTCTAATGATAAGAAAACTTAAAACTTTGAGAATATTGAAAATTCTAAAAACACTAGGTTCTGTAAGTGCTGCTTTTAGGAGAAGCACTAAAAGCTCGAACGCTCCGGTTTCATCTATCACACATATCGATTCAAAAAAAGGAAGGGTGTTCGAGAGCAATGTTCAAATACAAAGAACCAAACTGATCACAAATGGTAAGATTTGGTTTGCTGTGTTGAGCTCAAATATTTCTATTACTAAATTTGTAATGCCAATAAAAGATAGCCTAAACAAAGGGAAGTACTTACAACTGGAAGTCCTTGAGCTTTGGAAGCAGAAACTTAGTTGCTCCTTCAATGTTCTTCTTAAATGCCTCCTGTTTCTCTCCTTCCAGCTTAGGTGTCAGCAATTTGATAAACTTCTTAATGTATGCAATGAATTGCTTCTTGTCCATGGTAGGTTGCTCCTGGAATCCCAAAGTGGAAAGAAAAATAGATTTAGGTCAAGTTTGGGAAAGATTTAAAATCACTCCCATGTATGCCCTTAAATTAAAAACTTGCAATAATCCTTGAATGTCTTAACCGGAAGGTATGCCTACCTGAAGCCTGAAGGTGTCGACAATGTCAACCACCTTCACAGCTTGGTCATCAACCCCTTCATCCTCACCGTCACCTTCAGCAGAAGGATTTGCACCAATGTCCACATCGACCGCTCCTTGAACGACCCACTGCAGCATAATGATTCAAGTAGTAAAGTATTGTGCTGAATACTCATTCAATTTGGCTAACACTTAGTTTCAGTAATTATATACGACACAACATTTTCTTTCCATGAAAAAGTGAAAAAGCATACAGTAAACAAAATCTACTGACCTTTCCCTCAACTTCCCAGATCATTCCATTCTCGAGTTCCTTGTATGGGAACGAATCCGAGAGAAGCTCGTCACCTGATATCAAAATTAAAAACAATTGCTTTGTCACCAATGAAGGGAACGAATCCATGTACACCAAACTAGAAAAAATATTACTAACAATAGCATCAAACCATCTAAAGCACAACAGAAGCTCTCAACTCTAATCTCATGGATTAGATTCTACGACCCAAAAACAAAACTCTTCAACAATAAACCAAATCATAACATACTGATTCAAAGTACTGTAAATATTCATTCAAATTTGAAAGCTGATACAAGAAAGCCACAATCGCTCTCCCACAAAAAGCTAACCAAAAGCTACCGCATATTTTGTTACCCTATCTCATAAATCAGATCACTACGAGCTAAAGCAAAATCGATAAAATCACAAATATGTTCCAGATCTGAAAGTTAACCAAAGAATCCATAGAAATCAGAGACATAAAAAAGCTGCAACAATGGAAAATCGAAGCCCTATAACCTAAACAAACCTCCATAACATGAATGAAAAACCTCCCGAATCAAAAATAATTATATAACCAAAACAAACCTCCATAAATCGAAAACAACGAACATAAATCGAAATAACCAAAAATAATCGAAAACAACAAACATTATTTTAGAGAATTTACCAGTGAGAAGGTCTTGGTAAACCAACATGATTGCCCAATTTACTCTCGGAGCTCCTGAAGAAAAGAATTGTTCTGGGGCGAGAGAAGGGCTAGAGAGTACGGCAAAGAGCGCAAGAGAATTAGATTCAGGAGAGTGTAACGAATTTATAGAATAGGGTTTTCTTCAAAAGGTATAATTCAAGTTTATCATATTCCTATTTTACCCTTTAAAATATTTTTTTAGAAAATAATTTTGTTTTTTATTTTAAAATAATATAATAAGTTTTAAAATTTTAAAACATAATTGTAAATAATATGATAATCAAATATATCATAAATAACAATTTTTCCTAAACTTAAATTTAATTTTTTTAGTTTTCATATAGAATTATTTACAACGTAACAAGCTAAAGAATTTAATCATATTTATATTTTTTAATTTATTTAAAAAAAAAACACTTTATATCATACCTCAGTTTATTAATAAATAAAAAAACATAAACTAATTATTATATCAATTAAAATTTAAAAATGATTATATCTTTTATGAAATATCCATTTAACTTTTAAAATTAACAACTAATTAAAAATCGTAATTTTGTTTATAATTAATTTGAATGATACATTTTTATATTTAGTTTCGTCAGCTAATATAAAATAAGTGAAAAAAGCTATATTAATAAATAAATAAATAAATCAATATTTCAAAAATAAAAATAAAAAATACTCTAAAATAAACTAGTACGTGTTTTTTTACTTTTTAATTTAAAAAAATATTCTTTAGTTTTTTTTTTTTTAAGTTTTATTAAATCCTTCAATTTCTTAAAATAAACGGACTTTTTAAAAAAAATTAAAAATAATTTTTTCCTTTTAAAAATGAAAAAAATGTTTTTACGTAAATATTTTTTTTTTTTTAAATTGAAGGGTTTATTTTATTTCTTGAATGTTTTATATATGATAATAAGGATAATAATATTTTTAAAATTTTTTAAAATATTAATTAAACCTTTAAATTTTGTGTATATATATATTACTAATTAATTAAATTAATTAGAGATCAAAATTCTCATCTACTAAACATATGTTAAAATCGATGGACCACTTACGACGTTCGTACGAACATAAACATGTAAAAATGTTAGTTATTTTATATCAAATTTAATACTAACAAATGAATAATTATTAATAGTACATGAAAGACATGATTTGTGGTAATAATTGGAAGGGGATGACAACGAGAGACAAGAACATTAACAAATGGGACGGAATTACATTTTCGGGTCTCCAAAACATCACCTATTTTAAGAATAACGATTATCCACACTTATATGATATTGTCTACTTTGCATGAGCTCTCGTGGCTTTGATTTGTGATTCCCGAAAAGGTCTCGAGAGAGTATTCGTTGATTATAAATCCATGATCATTCACTAAATTAGCTAATGTGGACTTTCATCATCCAACAACCGGAACACAGTCACACTCTCTGGAAGATTCTGCAGTCACATGTTTTCTGACAGACGCCGGCAGGCATCACCGCCGGCTAACAGCAAAGTTTTTAGGAAACATCCAGATCTCATCTCACTATACAAGCTGATATAAGATTCCGATCTATTTTCTTTAAAAAATTGCAGGCAGAAATCTGATTAAAAACTCTATGAATACGGAGGAAAATGTTCAAGAATTTACGGCCACCACAGCGCCGCTGCCGACGGCGGCTTAGCTTACCTACCACCCACCACAGTCAAACAAAAAAATTGATGGAGAAACTTTTTCAGGGGATACAAAATGACTAAAATGCCCTCAATGACAACGACACTGAACCAATAAAAGCAACAAAAGCAAGAAGCCATGAAGGGCAATTTCGACATTTCAATATTTCATCCCACCAGTCACAGAGCCCTGCCTCTCAGGGGCATTCATGTAAATTACAGAGTGTTCATCAAGCTTTACACAGTACACAGAAACATCTCAGGCAAAACGAAATTTAAATGATAATAAAACCCTAGAAAATACAGATCTAAGTACTGAGTTCAGTCGCCGGAATCATCATCGCCGCCGAAGATCGAAATCCGATTGTAGAGGAGGAAGAGAATGAGGACGAGGAAGAGAGCGACGCCGACGGGGGAACCAGTGACTCGGTGGATGGAGTCAGGCTCGCCGGAGGAGAAGATGGCGGAGACGAAGGAGCCGCGATCGGAGGAGAGGAACTGGATGGCGAGAAGGAGGAGGATGGGAAGGAGGAGGAGGCCGAACGGGCTGAGGAGGTCGGAAATGGCTTCGGTAAGAGCCTCCCCGTCGCCGAGGAGGAAGGGACCAACGATGACGATGGCGACGACCACCGCCAGTAAAACACCGTGGGGAGCTCCGCCTTGCCGTTCTTCAATCATTCTGGTTTCACTCTCAACCCGATTTTCTCTTCCTTTGTTTGAAATATTGAAAAGCAGGGAGAATTTGAAGCTTATGAGTTTAATTTTGCTTTAATACCATTACTGACCTGGACAGATAAAAAAAATAAAAATAAAATAAAATAAAAAGGGTTTTTATCTGGTGTGGTCAACACCATTCCTTTTCAAATGTTTAAATATTATATGTTGTTCAAATTTTCGTAATTATTTAAATTTGAATTTTTCATGTATTTTTTTTATTATTGTATTCATATAATTTGTAAGTTTTTTTTTTTAATTTAATTGAGTTGAATTTTTAAAAAATTAAAAATTCAATTAAATTTAGAGATTAACATTTTTTTTAAATAATTAAAAAAAACAAAGCTTATGAACTAATATTTAAAACTTATTTTAAAATAAGTTTTATAAAAAGAATAAATGATTTTTTATAATAACAATAAAGGAATAAAGTTGACAAAGGGTTAGTTTTGTATATTCCAGATACGAAATTAAAATTTTNTGTTAGTTTTGTATATTCGAGATACGAAATTAAAATTTTTTATTTCACCCTTGGAATGCTTCGTTCTCGTCTCCACTCCGACCGACGTGAGATCTCACAATCCACTCACTTGAAGACTCAACGTACTTCAGACACACCAATTGGTATATGACTCTGGTACCGTTTGTAACCACCCAAACCCATCACTGATAGATATTGTTCGCTTTAGCGTGTTAGAACGCGTCGGTTAGGGAGAGATTTCCACATCCTTATAAAGGTTGTCTTCATGAGAGAGACAACGTTAGCACCCGACCCACAACCGTGCGAGCTGATAAGTTATAATTGTTTTTAATAGTTTGATCCTTAAACTTTGGTAAAAATAATAATTTAATCAAACCTTAGTTTATAATAATTTTAATCTTAATATAAGGGCTAAATTATTATATATGAAAGTATTTATATAGTTTAAGAGAACATAATATCACACAAACTTTATATTAGAGCACATAAATGTGGGCCTAAGGATTAGTAAATATAATTACTTAAAATCCTCAAATAATCCCACTTTGAAACAGCTACAAGAACACGACAAGAACACGAACACGAACACAGACACGGACACAGACAACGTTTATTTTGGACAACAGAAAACACAACAATCACAAGTCATAAGCAGTTTTATGTAGATGGCTGGAACATGAATCCCGTGGGGATGATGTTGGTTATACGGAGGAGTCCCTGAAATGTCATTCCGACCAAATTCAACGCCGAAACCAAATTCCCGACAGAGGGTAACGTTGCGTTGCAGCTCGACAGTGGCGTGTTCACTACGACGCTACAGTTGGAGGTGAGTGAAGAGAGAAGGAGCTGTAGTGGATCTAACAGAATCGAAAACACTCCCGCGCTGTTTGTTGTTGCAGTCGACACAACGTTTCCGTTTCCACATTGCAGTTGCACGGCTGCATCTGCATGAAAAATGTATACGTATATAACCAGTTTGCCAATTTGAACATAGCTCAACTAGTTTGAAAATAACTTACTCGGGAAGGCAGGAGTGGCGGTGCCATTGGTGCCGATGTTGCCATTGGCAGTGCAAAAGACAGTTCCTTGGATTCTGGTAAGGCTAAGAAGACTGCCAATGGACCCAAGCTGAGCTTCCACCACCATTAATGGAGCTCCCATGGCAGCAACCATCACGCAGACAAACAATACTGATTTCAAACCCATTTTTCTGTGCTTCCAAATTTTGACTCCTCCTCTGCCATTAAATAGTCGAGTAACCAATTTAAAATAATCATTTTTATTGTTTTATTTTCACCATATATTCTTATATTTTAATTTTTAAATAACCAATTTTTCAGAGTATCTGTGACGTTGAACTACGTTAAAATGTTACAATTTTATTTATGTTTTTTTTAATGATTATAGATTGATTTGTGTTTGTTTGTGAATTTTTAATATCTTTTATCTAAGACTATCTAATAAATAAAAAAATTTAATTCTTTTTTTAAGTTGACAACCCGAAGATAGAGAGTTGAGTTGGGTTCGGTTGAGTTGTGAAAATTTTGGAGTTGGGTTAGGTTACCAATCCAACTAACTCAAACTTTTGAATGTCAAAAAATAATATTTAACCGATCCAACCCGAACCATCTACACCCCTAAGTAGAACCCCTAAGTAGAACCAAGTTGGTGCAGATTTTTCTGACCTTTAGTGCCATGAAAATGAGGGATTGCGCATGCAGCGAGTGTCCCACGCTCTATAAGGTAGAAATTTGGCCCCAAAACGCTGATTTTGTTCCTTTTTGTTCTGAAAAGCCTATTTACCTAAGGGTCCATTGCCTAATCATCAAATTGCCCACCTGTTATCATTTTTCCACTCTCATTTCGATTCACGAGATCCGTCTCGTGAAATTATTCAACGAGATTCGTACAATAGATATAACAGCTCGAGACAATCGCTAATAAATATTGTCCACTTTAGCTCGTTACATATCGTCGTTAGGTTCACGGTTTTTAAAACGCGTCTGTTAGATAAAGGTTTTCACGTTCTTATAAGCTTCATTATCCTCTCTTTAACCAAGGTGGGATCTCACAATTTACCCCCTTAGGGGTCTGTGTCCTCACTAGCACACCGCCTCGTGTCTAACTCTAATGTCATTTGTAACAGCTCGAGACAACGGCTAACCAATATTGTCCACTTTTGAAATTTACATATCGTCATCAGCCTCACGATTTTAAAATGCATTTGCCAGGGAGTGGCTAAGGAATGTTTCGTTACCCTCTCCAATCGAGACGAGATCTCACAATTCACCTCCCTTGGAGCATAGCGTCCTCGTTAGCATGTCGCTCGATATCGGGCTCTTATACCATTTGTAACAGCTCAAGACCACCACTAGTAGATGTTGTCTGCTTTAGCTCGTTATGTATCACCATCAGTCTCATGATTTAAACGCTTATGCTAGGAAAAGATTTCTATGTCTCTATATGAAATTCAGACAAATTTGACTACTATATATTATTTTTTAAAAATAAAAGAATTCTTAATAATTAATGACATTTAAGATTTTTATAACATTTTCTATACTACAAAATCTACTCATTTCATTTTAAAATATAAATGGTTAGTTTATTTTTTAAAAAAATGATAATAAAATTTGTATTATTATACCAATCTCTATCTTTATTAGGGTCCACATTTATTTTTTTTTAAAAAAAATCATTCTAATGTCAAAATTATTTATATTTCATTACAATTTACAGCTCAAATATAATTTATTTATCATCCATTATTTAATATTTTTTAAAAAAAGTATTAAAGTTTTAAGATTAAATATATAAACAAATCTATTGGTCAACCAGTTGAATAGTTCACAAGATAGTACGATTAATTCTACCTTTAACTAAAGCGAGCATAGTGTCACGATCGCACTTTTAATGACAGCGGACTTGCGATTGTGCAGTATTCACTTTCCAACGACAAGTGAGCTAAGCCAATTCGTTCTTGCGTCGCCTACGGGCAAGCGACGTATGCTCGAGCCTCTGGCCTCTATTTTAAGAGAAGGTTTTAGAAAACGAGGATAGAGAGAGATTTTTGAAAGAGACGTTATATAAGCAAGCAAGAAAGAAATAACAATGGCGGCTTACAGTATATAACCTTGGGTAGGGAGAAGTTAACAACTAATCGTATCCCCCTACAGTACATTCTGAAGCATTTCATGTCTGACAGGCCTAGACATGATATTTTTGAAACGTTATACTTCCTAGAAATATAAAAGTAAAACACTAGAATGTGAAAACACATAAAGGGTTGGGCTTGTCATGGGCATGCGGCCATGGACAACACGCCTTGGACGAGCATGACTGTGACACATAGTTCATCAGTGATTGTCACAATAGATCAGAGATTCGAACCCCTCAATTCATAATATTGTTGAGCTCGAAAAATTCAAGAAACTAAAACGAAACGACGTAATTTTAAATAGTCGCTCAACTAAACCTAATATTTATGGACCAAAGCAAATACTAATAATATTTTAAAAAGAAAAAAAAAAAGTAAATGACAAAAAATAACACGAAAATTGGTAGGGATATGGATGACGGTGCATTATGTGTTGTACAATGGGCTAAATTAGGAAACAAAGAGACAAGAAAGCAGGCCTGGCCCAATTTTAAATGCCGATGGGCCCATCTGTACTCGTTGCTGTCTCTGGATTTGGCCCAATTACAGCCTCACGTTTTTTCCATTTTATGACGTCAGCAACAGTGCCCCAACTAACCTTACTCTAATAAAGCAATAATTTAATAATAATAATTATTATTATTGTTGGATAAATTTCAACATTTAATTCAAAAGATATATATATATATATATTTATTTATTTATTTATTTTCTATAATTTAATTTAATTTAATTTAGTTGTAGTTTGGAATAAAATGAATAGTTTCTAACGACTTAATAATTGAATAAAAAAAATTTAAAAACCATAAAAGAAAATCTAAATTAATATTTTTTTAAAAAAAATTATAGATATGAAGTAAAAAATGGTGGAAAAAAATTATAAAATTAAAAAAATATATATTAATTTTTTTTTTTTTTTAAAAAAAAGAGAAAAAAATCGTTGACATAGAAGGAAGAAGGGACAAGAGAAAGGAAGATCCCCATGTGCGGGGGTTGAATGATCCAACGGCTGATGTGACAAGTACGGGAGAGAGATGCACGGATAAGATCCTCTGCCAGTGCCACGTCGTTTCAGTCTGGCCCACCATATTATTATTTACTAAACTCTAAAATAGACGCTAAACCAATCACATGATCCCACGTGTCCAGGTTGATTAAAATACATTTTTTTATCTTAAATTCATTAATCTAGTCAAATAGTTGTTATAACGTTACATTTACAGCATTTATAAGTTGGGTTTGTGATGTTTTTATGTTTTTTTTTAAATAATTATTTCATTTTTTTAGCTGGATCTCAGATTCTTTTTTAAAATAAAAAATAAACATTACAATTCAACTCAATAAAAAAAAAATTAACTCTCGGACCAGATATCGATATCGATATTAATATAAATTTAGCTCTCGTTTCTTAAAAATATAGCAAAAATCGGACAAAAACGCTAAATTAGTTTCAAATCTTTTTCTCCCCTAATTAGAAAATAAAACACCGGAAAAATTAAACAAAGCCGACTCTAGATATATATTTTTTTATTGTGTCACGGTCTATCGGTTTAAAAGTTTATGATTTATTAGACATTTATTAAAGTTTGATGACAAAATATATCCATAAAAAATTTTATAAACTAAATTTATAGTTTAATATTTTTGTAAGTTAAAAAAAAGTGAGAAGTAACTTAAATCTCAAAGAAAGTAACATGTGGACCACATATGGATCTACAATCAACATATTTTATTTTTATTTTTTTTAATTTTCTAACATTTGAGAGTATATTAGATTTTTATAGAATTAAATAAAATTATTATACATATATGTATATATAATTATATTGTAATAAAAAATAATTTTCTGAAATTTATTTTATTTAAATTAAATAAAAAATGAAATTATTTTTGTAATTTATCTATCGTATATTTTTTGTTAGCCACGTTACTCGATCGATGCAAATATTTTAGTTAATGTACAATGTCGTGACTAGTTAAACTGTATTCATATTTTTTTTAAATTCACTGATATTGGGAATGGAGGATTCAAACCTCCAGCATCTTAGTCGAAAAAATATATTTAAACTAGCTGAGTTATATTTATAGATGTCTGTTTAACTCATGTAGTTGAACCGTGTCGATGATCATATTTCTCGTTTCTAACCCTGATCGGTGGACGTCTTTATATATGTAATAAATGGGTCCGTGAGAAGATAGTGGCATTATTTATGAAAGGATGTGAGAGGTGATGAATAGAAGAATACAAGATTATAATACAATACAAAGCCAAAGACAAGAAAAAGTGGGTCCGACGAAAATACAATTAATTAATTAGGTCCGGAGGCGAGTGGACCAAACCGGACACTACGGTTGGGCCGTATATGTTCCCCTTCACTCATGACTCATGACTCGACTCGATCATATAAACTCCAAATTCGGTTCATTTTTCTCGCTCCAAACTCCCCTCTCCCCTCTATGCCCTGTCTCTTCTCCCCCCTTTTGACATCTCAACCCCCCACCAACCATTTTTCATTCATCATTGTTTTGATCGACTCTATCTCGATACACGTCGTGTACCTTAAGATAGCTTGACGGGATGAGCTATGAGTACATATTGTAGATTTCAATCTCCACCGTGCTTCAATTGTACTATCAATGTCTATGTTGTGAGCTTGAAAACTGCTTGTGAGATCCCCGCACTAGTTGAAGAGGAAAACAGAGTATTTCTTATAAAAGTTTGGAAACTTCCTCCTAGTGGATGCGTTTCAAAATTTTGAGACTGATAACGATATATAATGGACAAAAACAGACAATATCTACTAGCGATGACCTTAGGTTGTTACAAATGATATGAGAGTTAGACACTGGACGGTGTGTCAATGAAGATACTGGGTTCCTAAAGGAGGTAGATTGTGAGATCCCACCTCGGTTTGAGAGAGAAATGAAATATTACTAATAAGAACATGGAAACTTCGTCCTAGTAGATGCGTTTTGAAACTATGAGACTGACGACAATACGTAACGGGACAAAGTAGACAATATCTAAGATCCCACCTCGATTGTAGAGGGGAACGAAGTAAAACCTCCTTCTAGTGGATGCTTTTAAAACTGTGAGACTGAAGACAATACAGCTGAAGGACCTTAATTGTTACCNTCTCCTCTTAGTGGATGCTTTTAAAACTGTGAGACTGAAGACCATACGTAACGAGCTGAAGGACCTTGAATTGTTACCTAAGAGACAATATTTCCTAGGAATATTACAAATTGATATTATTGTTTGGTTGGAAATTAAAATTTAAATTCCAAAACATGTCATGTCTCCTTTTACAAGAGTTAAATATATGTTATTGAAGACATACTTATGTCTTTTTTTGAATTTCCTTTTTCTTTTTAATTTTCAATATTATTTTATATATATATTCCTCTTTGGACTATATTATATATCNCCTCTTTGGCCTATATTATATATCTCAACAAAATTTGATGTGCCAAATTTATTATTTTCTTATTTTTATTTCTCATGTGTTGTCAAATATGTATCCATATAATTCTTATTAAAAACATCATGACCACATAAATATATCAATTTAATGAACAAAACAACAAATTAAACTAATTATGACATCATAAATATTTTTGGTCTTTATTTATTAGACTCTAATTAGAGATGTCTAGTTATAACAGCACTAGCAGATATTGTTGTCTCTGTCGTTTCACCTTTCTCGTTTAGCTAACCGACAAAAATCTTAATAAACTTTCTTTCATTTTCCATTGGGTCGGAGATGATCTCAGTAGATTAAATGGACATCTATAGCTATACTCGATCCCGATCCCGGGTGTCGGGTGGTAGTGAAGGTTTATTTTAATAAGGAAAAAGGGGGAAAAGGGCATGAAAATACCAAAAGTATATTAAAAACACCTTGTCTCCATCTATCCTTCTGTCTCCTCTCTACAATTTCATTTCATTTTCTCCTTCTTTCTCTTCAGCTACTAATCTCTGCAACTCCTGCCGATGGTCGAATTTCCGAACGCCGCCGCCGTGGATGACGGCGATATGGACGACGGTATGAGGTGTAATTACCATCCTTATCGGAGCAATCAAGGAGGGATTTGCGCTTTATGTCTCCAAGACAAGCTCGGAAAATTAGTCTCTTCCTCTTCTCCTCTTCCACTCCGACCTTCCTCTTCCTCTTCTTCCTCCTCTTCCTTCAGATCTGATTTCGCCACCGCTGCCGCCGGCGGGGGTTTTTCTGCTGCTTCGTCGCTTAAATTTCAGCCCGACAATGATCATAACGCGGCAAGGACACGAATCTCTTTTCTGTCGAAGAAGAAGAAGATGCAGCAGCAGCAGCAGGTGGAGGTGGGTTTTAGCCGGAGTAAATCGACGACGGCTCCGGCCAGAGGGAGGTTAATGGAGCAGAACGACGGCGAAGTTTATAGCCATAAAAACAGAGGATGGATTTGGTCTCTGTTTGATCTCTCTACCAAATCCCATTCTTCGAGGAAAATCGATCATAGTTCGAAGATCGCGTCGCTTCCGGCCACCACGATCGCCGCCGCGACATCGGTGAAGCAGAAGGAAAAATGTACGGAAACGTTTAAGGATTTCTCCAGCACAGTGGAGGAAGATGGCGGTGGTGACGACAGTCCGAATAGCAGTCAAGCCACCGCGTCGGTCTCGTCGTTTGAACAAAAGGTGTCGAGATCCAGATCCGTCGGTTGCGGAAGCCGGCGTTTCTCCGGCGACTTTTTAGAAAGAATCGCCGGCTTCGGCGACTGTACGCTGCGGAGAGTGGAGTCTCACAGGGAGGGAAAACCCAAAACAACCTCCACCGCAACAACCGCCGTGCACGACGGCAGTGAATACCTGAAGGAGCGAGTGAAATGCGGCGGTTTATTCGGGGGGTTCATGATTCAGACATCGTCGTCTTTGTCTTCCGCTTCGTCATCGTACCGGGTATCATCGTCCTCCGGCGAAGACGGGAGGTTCTCGGCGTACGGACAGCGGCGGAGCAAGAACAGAGGGTGGGCATTTGGTAGCCCGAGGACAGCCATGGCGAAGGCGTCGTCTTCATCCTCAGAAGGGAAAAGAGAATCGTCACAGAAAAATTCATCCACTCCAAATTTGGACGCCATTCCTTCATTTCTCCCTCTAAGAATCTGAACACAAAATATGAATTTTACAAAATATCTGAACCTTTCTCTGCTTAGTTTCTGTATTTTTTTTTTTTTTTAATATTTTACTTCATGTACTAAATATCTAAATAATTTTTTTTTTGGGTCTCAAATTAAATAGATTTATTTTCGAATTACTATTTTAGTTATTAAAATGCAAAAATTAAATTGAGAGATCGAAGAACTAGAGATCGATATTGACATATAAATTGATATTTAGAAGAGATCGATGTCTAGTAGTCTTTTTTTTGTTTATATATATATATATTTGTTAGTAGTATGTATCTCTTGTTAAATACTCGATACTCGTTGAGATCTCGAAACAATCATTCAATGATTCATAGAAGTCTCATGATTTGATAAAAAAATTTAAGTTTTTCATCATTTCTTTGAAATATAATGTCACACCTGGTACGAACTAAGGGTTATAAGTAATATAAAAATTTTAATATGCTAGAATTATTTAATTTATTTGTTGTAATAGGAAGATTCCAATGCTCACGTGGGCCACATGCTGCGTATACTGAACAGATTTAGAGGACGTGCTGGGCTGGGCTCAGCTTTGGGCTCAGATCTTTCGGCCTTCTGCGGCATTGGAGTTTAAAGCCATTACAAACTTGTCTAAATTTGGTATGAACTTGGATAGTAAACAAGTGATTGATACGGAAAGGATTTAACCATGGTAGGTATATAGCGCATACATGTATGGACACCTAATGTTTCATGATGACTTACAGCCTTCAAAAACAAACTCAAATTCTTCAACAAAAAAGAATTATATCGATGAAAGAAGAGATGACCCGAAATTAGGGTTCAGGATTTGAAGAAGAAATGAGGGGTTGGGTTTGCGAGTCTTGTTCTTGTTGAGTTCGGATTGAGGTCTTCAATGGCAGTGGCTTGGCATTTCTGTAAACTCCATAGATAGCAATCTGTGCTAATCCCAACCCTAATCCTATCCCATTTGGAACCTGCACAATTGTTCAAATCACTTATTTTAATTTTCAGATTTTCTTCAGATTCTTGACATAGTGAAGATTATGTGAAGAACACTTACTGCAAGAAACCAATCGCTCAAGAGAAAAGCATAGAAAGTCCAGATTCCTCCGTTCAAGAAAAAGAAGAACGATAGCATGAAAGGCATATACTCCACGCTTCTATTTTTTATCACCGTTTTCTGCAATCAACAAGATTCAATTTCTAGAAACTAAAAATTAAAATGGAAAAGAAATAGTTGGAAAAAAATTAGAGAACAGTTGATATTTATGGAAGAAAACACGAGGTTGGGTCCTACACANGGATAGTAAACAAGTGATTGATACGGAAAGGATTTAACCATGGTAGGTATATAGCGCATACATGTATGGACACCTAATGTTTCATGATGACTTACAGCCTTCAAAAACAAACTCAAATTCTTCAACAAAAAAGAATTATATCGATGAAAGAAGAGATGACCCGAAATTAGGGTTCAGGATTTGAAGAAGAAATGAGGGGTTGGGTTTGCGAGTCTTGTTCTTGTTGAGTTCGGATTGAGGTCTTCAATGGCAGTGGCTTGGCATTTCTGTAAACTCCATAGATAGCAATCTGTGCTAATCCCAACCCTAATCCTATCCCATTTGGAACCTGCACAATTGTTCAAATCACTTATTTTAATTTTCAGATTTTCTTCAGATTCTTGACATAGTGAAGATTATGTGAAGAACACTTACTGCAAGAAACCAATCGCTCAAGAGAAAAGCATAGAAAGTCCAGATTCCTCCGTTCAAGAAAAAGAAGAACGATAGCATGAAAGGCATATACTCCACGCTTCTATTTTTTATCACCGTTTTCTGCAATCAACAAGATTCAATTTCTAGAAACTAAAAATTAAAATGGAAAAGAAATAGTTGGAAAAAAATTAGAGAACAGTTGATATTTATGGAAGAAAACACGAGGTTGGGTCCTACACAATAATGATTTCAGAGCTGCAGAATTGGGAACGGATGGATGAAATTAATTACACATATCAACAACAGTGTTTATCAATCATTACTTGATTTTTCTCCCTCCTACACGTGACTCTATTTTCGTCCTTAAATTAGTTTTTTGGATTTTTTTTCTTGGCAAAGGGTGGAATTTCGTACGTAAATTTCTAATTATTCTATGTTTTAAATAAGGCAAGAAATATAAAGATCAAAATTCAAAGCAATAACAGAGCCAAGAAAGTTGAAGCTTAATGGACCGTTCCTTAAAAGGCAGACAGAAGGCTTAAAGTTGCAGCACGACCTTACCATGACAGAGAGCGGCGAGCCGTACATAATGATGTTAAGGCCTGCACAAACAAACCCTAGGGCTCCAATACGCGTTTCACCGTCTAACAGTAATTGACTCACCACAATCGCAGTCGCAAAGAAGCCGATATCCAGAATCCCTACCATAATTCCAGTCTTCGCCTGAAAATTCACAACCGACACACACATAAACACAAAATCGATCAATCTCGATTAGTCAGTTACTTAGTCAATCCATCAATCGATGGATCGATCTCAGTTTCTCAGAGTAATCGCATAAATATTGACTAAATATCTTGAAGTTCAGTACCTTCATAGCCGACGGTGCGTAGATGAGGAAAACGCCGAGGAAGAAAGACTGTACAACAACGCCAAAGGAATTTACGGTGGCGACGAGGTAGGCTCCAGGCTTGATAACACCGTAGTAAGTCCAGAGAGAAGAGTTCAGCCAAGTGCAAACGTACGGAAAGCTCTCGAACTCCTCCGTCGATTTCTTCTTTATAATCCGCCAGAATGTTCCGCTGCAACCATTTCACAATCCATCCATAAAATATTCAAGATCTCAAAATTAAAATCGAGATAAGATCAAATTCGAGGATCTTACACCGGGGAAAGGAACATAAGAACGGAGATGACGTTGCCTGTATACAAAAACCTCCATCAGAATCATCATCAATAGCGAATAAAAATCGAAAAAGAGGAAGAGAAGGCTGACCTATTACGCCGACGAAGAAGCTGAGTTCCGCCATGGTTGAGAGAAGAAATGATGTGGTTTGCAGGTGAGAACGATGAGGTACCTTTAATAACAAGCTATGTGCTTGTGGTTCTCATGGCTTTTTTTTAATCTGTAAAAAAAAATCGAAAATCGTTTTCAAACATGTGACATATAAATTCATTACAATTATTGTTTCTTTTATTAATTTTATTAAAAAAATATATAGGCCGCAGAAAATTTCAGCCATATTATATCGGAGATTATTATGGTATATAAAGTTGAAATATTTTTGAATAATGTATTAGAAATTATTCTATAGTTATTGACCTTTAAAATTACAATATAGAATTAAAAAAGATTAATCTTTTTTGTTTTTTATATCATGACTTTAAAAAACCAATATTTAGATTTATTAAAAGAAATTCTAGAAAATAATGATTTATGTAGGGACATTGAATTTATTAAAATAATAATAATAATAATAATAATAATAAATAATTGGTGGGATTTGGTGAGTAAATATATTAATTTTAATTTATAAAGATAAATTTACTTTGAAATATATATATAAGGTAAGGACAAAAAAGGTCCCCACGACTTTATAAAGTCATGGTTAGTACACATATTTGTCCCATCGCTAATAATTTATTTATTTATTTATTTATTTATGTTATTTTGGTTTTATTGATTTATTTCCACGGATGACGATTTTTTACTCGAGAAAATAACTTATCGGGCTTGTACTTGAATTGCGAGACTATTTAGAGATATCCACTAGATGGTTGAGACAGGAAATCCTTATGAAATTCTCTATTTATTTTAATAAAAATCGAGTTCCTCGCGATAAATTTCATATTCTATTATATTTAGGATTTATGACCAATTTTTTATATATATTTTATTTAGAATTATCGGATAAATTAATCAATTATTTATATAAATTTGTTTCCTTATCATTAGTGACTTGTTAGCAATTTTTAATATATTTCCAAAGTTCAACCCTTGTCATGTTCACTCGTTCGCTCGTTAGGGTCGTGCCAACATACTCTTTCGACCCTCGACTCTGTCTCTCTCCTGCGGTCTCTCTCCTTTCTCCAATAAACTTTTCAATAGTTGACACTATGCTTGAAGTTCTTGCACCCCATACCTAGATCGTGTTGGCGCAACGTAGGATTCGTCAGATTTTCTTCTTTTTTATCATTATTGTCGTCGTCTTATTCACATTTTCCTCGACCTTCTCGAGAAAATATGTTAGCTATATAATTTGACAGCAAAAAATGACATTAAAAATGTAGGTTCAAAGTCACACCTCGCATATTCTCATTCCATGAATTACTTATTGAATATTTTTTTTATGATTGACATTTTTAAAAATATTTAAAATAAAAGTTAAAAGAGTATTTAAATTAATAAAAAAATATTTTATCTTTTATAAGCAATTAAAATACTTATTATTAATATTTTATTTATTTTTTATGACATAATATTGATTATTGAGAGGGATGTATAATATTTTTATTTAATTGGAATTTTGGATATTTTTAAAATTGTGAGATGATAATTGAACCACAAGAAATAGTGGAGGCCAAATACGACACGTTGGACAGCAAGCCAACGTCATTATTTCCGAATAGAAAAATTATTTATATTCTTTTTTAAATTAAAAAAACAAGAATTATAATAATAAATAAATAGATGGAAAAAGTAACAATAATAGAATTTAGCAAGCATAATGGTCTCTCTTCCCACCTTCCACCTTTAAAATATTTAACAAAATAATATATATATATATATAGATCTTACTAAAAAAAAGTAAAAATGTTCGAATTTATTATATTTTAATATCCACGTGTTCAAATATTCCATCTTGTTAAAAAGAAGGCAACAAAATTAAGAAAAATAAATAAATAAATACGATATCGGTTTTATTTGATAAGAATTTGTTTTCTATTTATGTAATTTTTATGATTTTAATTTGACTAAATTAAAATTAAAATTAAAATAGATTTTATATGTTATTTTAAAAAAGACTAAAATAATATAATATATATTTATGTCCTTCTATTAAGATTAAGTTCAAAATTAGTATTTTCGGTATACCTTCTTTACCTATCTAATTTGAAAATTAATTATTTTTTATTATGCTAATTTAAATTTAAATGTTATATCTTTTATTTTAATAAATTCAAAATTTTAAAAGTTAACTTAAATCCAAATATTGCTTTTAAAAAATATATTTTTTATATTAAAATTTGAAAATTATATATATTTAAACCCATCTTAAATTATTTCAATTTTCATTTTAATCGAATAAAATTATTTATCGGTAATTAAAAATAACTTTGAACTATAGATGATAAGACCTATCATAATATTACAAGGAAGTAAAGTAATAAACGACCAGTCTAGAAGGGTATCTCATGAGTCTGGAGGGAATTTGTTACTCGTGATAAATTTGTCCCGAAACATGAGTTTGTATTTGAAACTTAATCCCACCCGAACTAAACTCGTGTCTCGATGGGTCGGGTTATCTTTACTTTACCTATGAATAAAAAAATAAAAAAAAATAAAATAAATAAAAAAAGCCACATTTGTCGGGAAAGGGGGGAACAAATTATACAGCTTCAGCCACAGGATATGCAAACAAGAAAAGATGGTGACTGCACTGGAGGGTACATGAAAGCTGGTAGAAACGGTTCAAATGATAAATAAAACTACAAAAATAATCCATATANCAAACCCTCCTCTGCTGCTCCTGTCGGCAAGAAAATCGTCATCAAGAGCGCTGATATGTTCGGAGACATGCAGAAGGAGGCTGTCGACATTTCCATAGCCGTCAGTGATTCTTTCTCTTGAAATAACTACTCATAATCTCTTAGAAAATCTGTTCCTTAAGTAATTACGTCAGAATCTGTTTTGTTTTATTGTTGTTTAGGCATTTGAGAAGCATTCCGTCGAGAAGGATGTCGCCGAGCAGATTAAGAAGGAGTTCGATAAGCGGCATGGTCCGACCTGGCATTGCGTCATCGGTCGTAATTTTGGTAGCGTATTTCACTCTCTCTGTGAATCTCCAGCTTCTTCCTTAATTTTCCCTTTATCTCAGTCTGATGGATCAAATCGTTATGAATTTCTGTTGCTTTAGTCCCTTAGAAAAGATTGTGTTACCTCTAGTTCGATCTTTAGCTTATTTCCCCTACTGAAATGGAGATCTACCTTTTAATTCTGTTCTTTTTCGGGATTCAGACACCATTAGTCCGATTCTTCTTTCAGGCTCCACCACTTAGCAGGAGCAAGATTTGCCTGCATAGGAAATTTTAGCCCAGTTGTGTTAAGTACATTGAAATTACATATATTCTTGCATCACTAGTTTAGTGGCTCTATTGGAGGAACTCTTTATTGAATTTGCTAGCTAATTCTCAGCTACAGCAATCTAAAACAATCTCAATGGATTCTGCTATGGTGGCAACCAGTGGGTGGGGGCTCCTCCATGGAACTTGATGATGGGTCCATCTAACTTAGGGGTACAGGACCGTTTGGAACTATACGAGTTGAATCTTAGGCTCAAGTGTTCTATAGGGACAAAGACGGATTTGTTTTGAATAGTACTTTTGGGTTCAAATCTTCCCATTGTTCTTTTGGCACTTATAAACTAGCTGACTTCACTGTGATATTGTCTCTTGAGTCATTCTGGTATCTGTAATCTATATGGTTCTGTTCTGTTTGCTCAATGAAAGGTAGGAATCGAGATATATGTCTCATGTTTAATTGAAGCATAAAATGTTCAGTTCTTGGTACTTTTGGGATGTAAGGGACTGCTTTGATGAGATACAGGAAGGTGATCTGCAATCTCTTTTTTTCTGTGTGCTGTTAGGGAACAGACAATTCTTATAGGCAAAAGGATAAAAGGTTGTGATCACACGGACCAAGAGCCTTGCTAATATAAGATTTAGAACATGCCATTCTAACGCTAAGTACTTTTAGCGTAATTTGGTATGTAACTTGAAAGTGGGCAGTGCTCCCTCTCTTTGTTTCCGTTACCTTATAGTGCCAGAAACGTTCCTTTATATATGGCCAATCTATTCATCGCAAGCCTTGAAACATCCCGGTGGTATTAGCGATCCATTTAGTTTTTTTCATTTTGGCTGAGCGAACTCAGTTGTTAGCAGTACACTCCTAGCTGTAAAAATTGCAAGCTCTTGTGGTAAGTATGTTAGCAGATGAAAATACCCTATAGTTCCAGTTGCTCCCGTATCTCCAAGAATGTTGCAGTGCATTGTCTTGTTCTTGACTATTGAGCTTTATTCGGTCCTATGTCCACTTCTAGTAGAGATTGTCCTCTTTGAGCTTTCACTTTTGGGCTTCCCTTCTAGGTTTTAAAACGCATATGTTAGGAAAAGGTTTCTATGCTCTTATAAAGAAAGTTTCGTTCCCCTCTCCAACTGATGTGGGATCTCACAATCCACCTCTCATGGGGGATCAGCGTCCTTGGTGGCACATTACCCAGTGCTTGGCTCTGATACCATTTGTAATGGCTCAATCCCACCGNTCTCATGGGGGCTCAGCGTCCTTGGTGGCACACTACCCAGTGCTTGGCTCTGATACCATTTGTAATGGCTCAATCCCACCGCTAACAAATATTGTCCTTTTGGGCTTTCCCTCAAGGTTTTAAACTGGGTATGTTAGGGAGAAGTTTTCACACCCTTATAAACAATGCTTTGTTCCGCTATCCAACCGATGTGGGATCTCACACTATTTGTGTTTGTTTTTTTTTCTCCTGAATTAAATTAATATCTCAGACGATTCTATTTTCTGCTTTATGTTTCAGGTTCCTATGTGACACATGAAACCAACCATTTTGTTTACTTTTACCTGGATCAAAAAGCAGTCTTACTCTTCAAATCTGGTTGATGATTGTTTCTTCCCTTGGCAAACATGCCACCAACTACCTTGGCAAGCCTGCAATCACCATGCTACGATAAGTTCTTGTATGTATAATCTATGTAAATCACTTGGTGTAGCATTTTTCAAATTATAACTAAATATATCACTGAGGGAGTAGATTAAATGGAATTCAATCTGCCATTTACATAAATCTCTCAAAGGGTTTCCTTGTTGCTCTCATTAAAACAGAAGGTTGCAGTACAAAAAGGGAGGAAATGCTTGTTTTTAACGGGTTTTAGGTGGTTAAACTTTCAATTACTGGCTCTGAAATAAGCCTTGGAAGCCGATGATCTATAGAAGAGTAAATGCACCATTTTGTACTATTGCTAAAGAAAAGGAAGGACTTGAATTAAATGCTCTCATAAAATGAGATTCTGAAAGCAGATTTCTGTTGATTCATTACTATTATTACAATGTTTTGTTCTTACACACCTTATCAGGCCTACCCTCAAAAACTCTTAGGCAGGGGATGATCTTTGGGGCCTGTTTGACTACTTTCTTCGTTGAATAAATGATGCAATTAATACTTTTTTTTTTTTTTTTTTTTTTTTTTTTTTTTTTTTTTTTTTTTTTTTTTTTTTTTTTTNAAAAAAAAAAAAAAAAAATTGAAATTGTTAGACGAAGACAACTCTCCAGTATGATATTGTCCACTTTGAACATAAGCTTTCATAGCTTTGTTTGGGCTTCCCAAAAGGTCTCACACCAATGGAGACAATATTCTTTGTTGTTTATAAACCCATGAATTTCTTTTTGATCGAGGCTCGACTCTTTTTGAGTCTTAGTCATTTTTTACTGCCTTCGAGAAGTCTTAACTTCTTTTTCTTTTGGAGTCTTTTGTTCGACCTTTGAGGATTTACCAATCTATTGGCATGACTAAGTTTAGGGCATAACTCTATACCATGTTAGACGAACACAACTCTCCACAATGGTATGATATTGTTCACTTTGACTAAGCTTTCATGGCTTTGCTTTGGGCTTCCCAAAGGCCTCACATCAATACATACAGTATTTTTTGTTTATAAACCCATGATCGTCCATGTGTGATTTTCATCATCCAACCGAAATATTTTCAATTAATGTACTAAAGTGGATAAAGATTTAGATAAATACTTAATAAATTGACCTAAAACTTGATATTTTCTTGTCATTCTCTAATTTACAGCTCACAAACGCATATTTCTTTTCGAAAATAGCTACTTTAACTATATCAAAGAAAAAAATTACTTTATATAAATAATTATTCTTAATTTTACTCTCAAATTTCAACACATTCCTGTCAACCCGTAATTACACGGCACCTTCTTTTTGTAGTATGTGATTTGAATTAAACCAAACTATTCAATTATATGAATTTACTATTTTTGTTCGAAACATTTGGTATATTTTTTTTATTTATTTTTGTGAAAATGAAGTTCATATGAAAAAAAAAAAAAAAAAAAAAACCCNTTCTTATAAAAGATAATTTTCATTTTTCATATAATAAAAATAGAAAATAATGTAGTAAATGTAATAATATTTCTAATTTCATAAATAAAAATAACTCTAGATTTTATATTTTAAAAAATATTCATATATATATATGTTTCTAATTCCATTCAAAACCGTTTATTTTCCAAAAACAAACGTAACTTTGCATATATGTTCTTTCATAATTAAACAAAAAAAAAAAAAAAAAANATGGATCTTAAAAACACCCTTCTTTCCCAGTCATTTTTGGTGTGATGATCAGTAGGCAAAAGCTTGGGTGTGGTCTCTGGTAGCTCTAGGGTGGCGAGATGGCTGAGGCGAGGGACACGACGGCGATGTGGTGGTTTGTGGGTTAATGGCAGCCGCCAACGAGCAGTTCCCTGCTTCCACCATGCTCTGTTCTTCGTCCATGAAAATCTGCCGGCATCGACACTCCTCGCTGCAGAAACCCTTGTCTCCTCTGAAAAAACCCACATCGTCAAAAATTATAATAAAAATATTTTTTAAAATATAAAATCTTTTTTTAATGAGTACTTACTCGTACATGTAGATGTCTTTTCCGGGGAGGAGCTTCTGACCGCAGAGAAAGCAGCGGTCGAGAAATCTTTTAGAAGAAGAAGAACGGTGGTGGCGGTGGCGGTGGCCGTGGTGGTCGTTGGCGTTGCTATTGATCATAATAAGAGTGGATTTGTTAATGACCTGACGAGTTGAGTCAGTAATGCCGAGTTTCCGAGTTTCTAAGATTGCACTGAGTCCGACCATGTCTCATTCTTTCTCCCGGCGGACGGCGGGCGGTACGGTGGTGTTTCTCTCTCTAAGGCGGAGGGAGAAAGAGGGGGATGTTGAATAAGGCGGTTGTGAACGGAAATTTAAATAAATAAATAAATAAAGAAAAAAAAAGGGGATGGAAAGGGTGGGGCCCGTACAGCTATATAGCTGTACGAAGCACGATTTGACTGCTTCTTCTCTTTTGCTGCCACGTTTCCCTTTTTTTCTTTTTTTTTTTTAATTTTATTTCTCACTCTTTGTCGTTTTGTGTAATTCATTAAAATTACACAAATCAGCCCTTCGACTTCTTATTATATCAATAAAAGGCTTTTATTTGTTACTTGATTGTTATTTTGATAAGTTTTGGGGCTTATTTGTAAAATTAAAATTTCATAGGGTATGATTGTAACATTTATTCAAATTTAAAATTCAATACGGTAATTATAAAAACTCTTTCATGTTCGATCCCGTAAAGATTTGCAAAGAACGGATTTTAACTCGAATTTGTCTATTTATTTTTGATTTATTATTACTGTTATTATTATTTGCATTTTTTAATTGAAGTAGGTTAAAAAGAAACTTTTTAAAATTTAATGATATATTTTAAAATAATATTAAAAGTTAAAAGGGTATTTTTGAAATTATTTTAACAATTTAAACATATTATTGAAATAATTTATTAAATACAATATACGAGTATTTTTATTAATTTAATATTTATGGATAAGGACAAAATGAAACTTAATATTCACAAAAATTGATAATATTATAAATAAAAATGATTAATTATTTAAGTTATCCAATCACAACTTAACACTTATACTCTTATAATCATTTCTAAAATGAAATTACGTGTAGAACTAAAAAGAGCTTCAAAAGCGTGTTTGTTGGGAGTGATGTTAATGCATCATTGATTTCACACGCAATCATTAATTTTAGAGTTTAAATTCAACATTAATTTGTTAATTTAAATTTAATTAATAAGGTTCACAACGTAATTTAACACTATTTTACTTTGAAGTAATAAATTAAAGTAATTATATTTAATAATATTCACATTAATTTTAATCATAAACTAGTTTAAGATCTTTAATTATGGTGCATTATTCGTAATTATTGGTGTTATTAAGGATTTATGAACAAAATAATTAGTTTGGTTATGATGTGAAATATGCGATTATTAGCTCTCTTATTTTGCATGCAACAATTTATTAAATATAATTGATAATAATTCATGGGCCATACTTTTTTATTTCTTTAATATATTAATTAAATTACGTCCAAAAAGAAAAGACGACATTCAAAGAATGTAAAAATATTAATTTGATTTAAATATATTTATTTATTTATTTGGCGAATTTGGGCTTGGGCTTAGTTCATTTTGGGCTCGAATTTTTTGTTGGGCTTTTTTTATTTCGAGCCCAATTTGATTGAGCTATAAATTTACTAGATCAAATGATTATTCGTAGTTGTTGGATGAAAGTCCCACATCGGCTAATTTAGGGAACGATCATGAGTTTATAATATAATCAAGGAATACTATCTCCATTGGTACGAGACCTTTTGGGGAAGCCCAAAGCAAATCCACGAGAGATTATGCTCAAAGTGGACAATATCATACCGTTGTGGAGAGTCGTGTTTGTGTAACATAGTATGAGAGTCATGCCCTAAACTTAGCTATCTCAATAGAATCCTCAAATGTCGAATAAAGGACTCTCCAAAAGAAAAAGGTCGAATGCATAGTAAAAAAATGACTAAGGCTCCAAAAGAAAAAAGGAGTCGAGCCTTGATTAAGGGGAGGTGTACTTTGTTCGAGGGGAGGTGTTGGATGAAAGTCCCACATCGGATAATTTAGGGAATGATCATGGGTTTATAATATAATCAAATAATACTATCTCCATTGATACGAGGCATTTTGGGGAAGCCCAAAGCAAAGCCACGAGAGATTATGCTCAAAGTGGACAATATCATACCATTGTGGAGAGTCGTGTTCGTCTAACAGTAGTTAAGAGGTTTTTTTTAGTGTACTGAGTATTATTACATTTTCCTCGAGAATTAGGTCACGCGTGCCTCCTTAAGAGGTTGACCATAAGGTTGCCCTTGACACGTTGGGCAAGGCGGAAGAATATGTACATTAGGTTAAAGTTAAATCATATCATACCAAATTATCCGTGCCTCCTCGAGAGGTAGATCATAGGATCAACATCGACTTCGCAGGCCAAGACCGACAAATTCTTATATTCTTCTTTGCTTCGTTGTCCGATCTTTTTATGTTGACCCAAATAATGTCCCATACAAAAATTCTTCTCGTAAGTTTGACCTCTCATTTCAATATTAACTCGAGTTTATTTGTTTTAAGTTATTTCTAGCCACCCCTCTAAATGATTATTACTTCAACTAATGACAAAATTAAATGCATTTAGTAAATAAAGTCAAATTAGGACGCTAAAGCTATAATGAAATAAAGAAAGATACAATTATAACCATAAATTCAGAAAAAAATTAAAAAGCTAACTATTTAATTTTTAAAATTTGTTTTTTATAAATTAAAGAATTTTCTTAATTTGTATCTTAAATAAAAATTTACTAAAAAAAATTAAAAACTTTGAGTAAAATACATAATTGTTTCCTTTTAATAATAACAATACTAATATTTCATTAAATTTCTAAAGAGAAAATAATATTTTATTTTAATCTTTAAACTAAAAAAATATTTTATTTTATAACCTATTTTGTTTATTATTATTATTATTATTTATTTTATAAAACAATATTTTATTAGTGAAAAAGATAAAGACAGCCTTTTTTTAGTTGCAGTTTGGAAAGTGCTTGAATTTGGATAAAGAAGACATATAAGCATTGACTCAAACGGATATGTACTCCAAGAATCACATTTTATCTTTAAATTCCAACAAAATTTAAATATTTTTATTTATTAGAAAAATTATGGGACATATTTTATTAAGGATTTTTATAAATCCAGGTGGAAATTTGAACCATTTAAATCCCAATTTTAAAAATGAATTGTTTTTTTTTTTAATTAAAAAAAAGGAAATTACGCACGTGCGAACCCTTTATAATACACCAACTGGCAATTGCGCCTAAAAGCGTTCATTCAGTTCAATCGAATTCTTCTTCTCTTTCTTCTTCCAAACTCTTACAAATCGCGACACCTTCCATAATTTCCTTTCATCATTTGCAAGAAGCTCACTGTGATGTCGATTCTAATGATCAGCAGGAGGAAGATTTTTCCGATGAGTGCTTGGGCCGCCGGTCGCCGGTTACTCTTTCCGGTGGCCTTCCTTGGTCCATCTGCTTCAATCTCTCAGTTGCCGTCGGAGCAGACGCCCAAATCGCTTTCAGAGACATATCGTACACTTGCATGCCCTAGTTTCTGTAGACCGGGGCTTCATTCGCCTGTTAATCGCTTCGAGGTGAGTTTGATGGTTGGTTTTTTATGCTCTGCTTGTTGTTTTCCTTCTGTTGTTAGCATTGGTTATTGTGATCTTAAAACTCAACCTCCGTTTTTCGATTTTTTTGGATGCTGAGATAGCAGCGGTGTCGATGACTATGTTTTGTTGTGTCTAATATTGTATCTGTCACAGCGAAGTCCTAAGATTAGAAATGAGGTATTTGATATGTAATTGCGGAATTGGTTCTTTTTGTAGGCGAGTATAAAAGGAGTTTCGAAGGTCTGTCGATTTTCAAGCCAGGCCTTGGACGGTCTTCCAGTTTTTAGGACGGTGGATGTGCCGTTGGCTCAAACTGGTGAAGGGATTGCTGAATGCGAGCTTCTTAAATGGTTTGTGAAGGAGGTGAAACGCTCAATACCTTTTTCCCTCTTTCATGAGGGTTCTTTTTATCTTCTTCTGTTTCTTTTATTTCTATTTCACGTTTTATGATACCCTTCATGAAAATGATTGAGACTTGGTTGATTTCTTCAAACGCTTATGTAATGCTCTAAAGCTCAATTCGTTGTACATTGATTGATTGGACGATTTCTTGTTAAACGTAGATGAACATTTATACTTAATCTCTTGGCAGGGGGAGGAAGTTGAAGAATTCCAACCAATTTGTGAAGTTCAGAGTGACAAAGCAACGATCGAAATAACTAGTCGATACAAAGGAAAAGTTAGTCGACTTCTATATGTTCCGGGTGATATTGTGAAGGTGAGGTTTCAATACTTAATTGTCATGAGTTAGAACTCATGGAAACTTTTCATTTTTTGTTGGTGGAGAGTAGAAAGAATCTTCACGTATTGAAATGAATGTCTATTTTCTGGATAATTATTAAGTTGCTGGCGTATCAAATGAACAGGTTGCTATACATTTTGTTTCCTTTACATTAAAATGTTTTAGCTTGTGGGCTTCTAGCTGATGTCTAATTGTTTTATGTTGTAATTTTTAACCTTGATACCGTTTCGGAAAGAACGTTGTCCATTCATGAAGAGGCACTTCATTGGTAATTAATAATAATATGGTATTCTAGAGATTAAATAGAAAAGATACTCTAATACCTATTGTCAAATTTTATCACAGGTTGGAGAAACTCTTTTGAAACTACTTGTTGATGAATTCGAGGATGGAACTCCGGTTTCAGGGTTAACTGAAGAGCATTTGGCTAAACCTGAATTAGTGGTTTCTCAACTGGACAAAAGTAAAGGAGTTGGAGTTCTGTCCACCCCAGCTGTTCGCAATCTTGCAAAACAATATGATATCGATATAAATGATGTCCGTGGAACTGGTACAGATGGAAGGATATTAAAAGATGATATTCTCCAGTATGCTGTCAAAAAAGGAATTATTGAAGAACAGCGTGTTTCTTCTGCTCCTAGTCCTAAAGAGCAATTAGTTGAATCAGAAACTTACCCGAATGCACAAGATGAAGTTCGGTGGAGCTACGAGGATAAGAAAGTTCAATTGAGGTACAAATTTAATAGCTTTTACTTGTAAGGAACTATGAAGTAGACCTATAGAATCATGCATTGTGGTGCTGTACGGCTAGAAAGTAACTCCTCTTGTTTTCATCACTATTAAGTAGGCCAATAGAATCAACCCACTTGGAAAACTAATATGCCTTGAAGTTTGATTTCAGCTGGCAAAATAGTTAATTTGTTTGCCATGTAGTGACTGTATACATTTGTTGGTGTGTGATTGATTGTTGCGTTCAACTGATACGTGGTTTGTTTCCAGAGGATATCAACGAGCCATGGTTAAATCTATGACCATTTCTGCAAAAGTCCCCCATTTTCATTATGTAGAGGAGATCAATTGTGATGGACTTGTGGAACTTAAAGCATGTTTCCAAGAAAATACGACCGAACCAGATGTCAAGCACACTTTTCTTCCATTATTGATCAAGTCGCTTTCTATGGCAATGAGCAAATATCCAATGGTCAATAGTTGCTTCAATGAAGATTCATTTGAGGTCACTCTCAAAGGTATGCAGTAGGGAGACATTGAATTGAAAACGTTAAAGAATATGATATCCCCCAGATTGTTGTGGTCAATGCCGTAGATCTCATCATTTTAAATTAGAATTCTTTCCTTGTTCGTACCTGAATTAAAGATTCATTTACTTTTGCTTGTTGTAGGCTCCCATAATATCGGAATTGCCATGGCTACTCCAAATGGTTTGGTTGTGCCGAATATCAAGAGTGTCCAATCTCTTTCTGTATTGGAGGTTTGTAAATCACCTCCTACGATCTTTTTTTTGCTTGGTGGTTCGAGCTTTTTTGTTTCTTAATCGAGTTCGTAAGGTAAGGTTGAACGCTGGTCTATTTAAATCTATGACATTGAAGTCGGTCGATACTCGTTATGATTTGATTTCAGTCCGCTGTTCCTTAGTCCATCATGTACATTTTCTTTTCCATGTCATAGATTGCTTAAACAAGCCATTCTTTGTCAATGTTTCACTCTGAACACTTCTCTTTCAAATGCATTTGCTTAGATCACAAAGGAGCTTTCTCGGTTACAACGACTGGCAATGGATAACAAGCTTAGTCCTGTCGATATATCGGGCGGGACAATAACCTTGAGCAATATTGGAGCCATTGGTGGAAAATTTGGTTCCCCTCTGCTCAACTTGCCTGAAGTGGCCATCATTGCAATGGGTCGAATCAAGAAGGTTCCACAGATTACTGAAGATGGGGACGTGTACCCCGCATCGATCATGACGGTGAGAAACCTTAACAATCTCTCGAACAAAACCCAGAAAAACAATATATTATTTTCTTACTTGGTAACTGATCCAAGCCTCTTTTCGCAGATCAACATTGGCGCAGACCATAGAGTATTGGATGGAGCAACAGTGAGCAAGTTCTGTAACGAGTGGAAACGGTTCATTGAAAATCCAGATCTTCTCGTCTTGCATATGAGATGATGATCATGGAAAGTTAATGTATTTTAATTAAATAAATTTGAAATAGAATCCAAATGATCTAATAATAATTATGGTGAAGTTCAACAGATATTTGACTGAAAAAATTGTAGGGCTTTACCCCAAAGGGAGCCCTTCCAGAAATTCTCGAAGGCCAGGGGCGAGCCCAGGCCTAAGAGGGGGTTTGGAAATAGTTTTCAACCAGCAATTGACGCGCCTCGGTTAGAACCTCACTAGCTGCGTCATTGCCCCAAGCGCAAAGATGAGGTAATCATTACTTCCTCTAGCTAATTATATGCGTTCTGTGTTTGTCCATTGTACCGTTTTTTCGATGTGGGACATTGTTTTAAGCTTTTCTTTCTTGGAAAATGGGCCTGGCCCATGAGCCTACATCTGGCGAGCTGTTGAGGCTAGAAAATTAGATAAAATATGATCCAAGCCACCTACTTAATTTTCCAAGTAAAATCGTTTGACCCATGATTCCAACAATTATGAGCAATTGAGGGAATATAAATCCCTTGAATTTGCATCCTGTGGAAGAACAATCTAAATCTGGTTTCTCTAGGGGAAGTGATTTGAAATAAAGGCAAAAATCCGATTCTCTAGAAGTAGTAGGCGATGGAAGGCAAAAATGACTCAAATTTTGATGAAAAAGAGCCAATAAAACCGTTTCGTATCACAGTCGATGTTGAGAATATGTTAAAATTTGATGTTTTTGACGTAAATTTTGAAGAAAAAGAGGCTATAGCACTTTATATACAGGTTTAAAATCGAACCTTAAAGATAGAGGAATTCAGACAACCTCGATCTAATGCCTGGCCACCCATCACATTATTCCATATGGATATTCTTACATAACCCTTCCATATTTGCATCATCCAAACACTTCCCTTCACACAATACATAGAAAGCCAATAACCCATCAATCAGCTTCAACAATAATGGATTTGAGATAGAACTGTGGAAGAGCAGGCTCTGCTGTAATCTACAGAGGACACTGAACAATAATAGCAACGAAAACACAAGAACAGAAACTCCAGACTCAATGCCACTTTATTCACTTGATCCTTAAATAGATGCCAACAACTTAGACTTGGTTTACTAAAGTTACATGGATAAGATAAGACATACTTCTACATTCAATAATTAGAAACTTTCATACTCATTATCCCAACGAAATGTTGGTACTCAATACTACAACAAGGCGTGTTGAATTGCTCTATAATATGCAAACACTCGACTAACCTGTACATTCGATTATTGTCATCCGGTAGCTTGTTCAATCAACCGGTTTGACCAATCGAGATCTTCGTCTCCTCTTGCCTTCCGGACTGCACTTAAGGCCCCCAACCTTTCCCAGTTTTGCAGGAAGTTTGTGATTCTGTTGTGACAAGTCCCTCGTCCTAGATCCGTTGAGAGTATTTCTACTCTTATCTGGGGATGTGGGTCTCTTTCTTGAGTTTTGATGTTGTGTTTTATCGACCCGTTTATGGGGTATAAGCTTAACATGGAATGGATTCACAGAAGTATAGCAAATCGATTCCCCATGAACACCACTCTTTTCCAGCTCCACATCTCCATTGTTCACCTGAAGATGATCAATCAACTCAAATTTTCATGAACCTAAGAAAGATTCATAGAAATTATAAGCTTTCTATGATGTTTGTTTAGAAGATCACCAATTGAAGTAGAGCGGAAAAGCTTCGTGCCACATTGTACTTCTCCTGCCCTTCAACAACATCAGAAAAAGACATGACACCTCCTCCTTTGTCAGCTTCACCAGATAATTCTTCAACAATCACTTTGCCATATTCATGAATATCAAATGGAGGGTGTTTGTCCTATCACATAAACAGAAGAACTGAGTATCGGCTATGCACACGACAAATTAGAACTGAGGTAGCAGAAGAAACATTAGATATCATTACTTGCTCTTCCATGTTGTGTTCAATGTTCTGCTTCCATGTAGACACTCGAGAGGCCATTTCTGTCTGCTTCTCAGTCTCAGAAAAGCGTGCAAGGAGAGCGTCCTAAAAAAACAAGGCAGGATTTGCATAAGTGGATGTGGACTTCCAAGTTTTGTACTCTTCACTGTTATAAATTCCAAGCATTTCTGCCAGTCTATCAACTAGAATAAAGTGCATAATATCTCATTTTTTTGAAGACATTTAAGTGCACGTGCATAGCTACTGTGAGATCCCACATCGATGAGAGAAGAGAACGAAGCATCCTTTATATGGGTGTGGAACCTCTCCTTAGCATACGCGTTTAAAAAACCTTGCTAGCAGTGGGCTTGGGTCGTTATAGCTACCTTATGATGAGGATTGTTGGGAGGGAGTCCCACGTTGGCTAATTAAGGGAATGATCGAGTTTATAAGTAAGAAATACATCTTCATTGGTATGCGACCTTTTGACGGAGTCGAAAGCAAAGCCATGAGATCTTATGCTCAAAATGGACAATATCATACCATTATAGAGAGTCGTTATTCCTAACCCCTTATAAATCTATTAGAACAAATTCTACCACAGATGAACAAACCCAAACTTACCCACGTGCCCAAGTGTTAAGAACTTGAACAAGTTACACTTGATGAGTAGATGAGTGTGTTCCACATGGGCTCCATAACCACACAAGATATTCCAGATCATCAAGAAAATGTAAACGAACAGATGCAAGTGAAAAAAAACGTGGAAAAATGCAGTGAGAAATTCACAGTCAGCACTTACAAGATGAGAGCGACAAAGATCTTCTAGAGTTGATCGACAATCTGGAATTTCAGGTTCATATGCTTCACCATTATCAAAATGAGAAGCATCATGCTGCATAAAAGCCATGAGTTAACAACAAAAAACAATTCAGGACAATAGTCACCGCACCACAAGAACATGTTCTAGACTTGACTCAACCTTTTCATTCCCAAAACACATGTCCTCATCCATATAGTGATTGTCGGGATCATCAGTCTCAGGGGAATTGGCATCTTCAAAACCAGTATCAATATTGGCATGTTCTACATCAGAAGGGGAATCACAACTTCTAAGACCTTCATAGATAAGTGAATTTCGCAGCTGGAGTCACAATAGCTAGTGTCACTTGTCTCTCATCAACCATAAGAAATACTTGATTAATAGCAACAAGCCGCAAAAAACTGTACCTTTTCATATAACAGAGCAGAATTGGATTCTTTATGTGTATCAAATCTATGGTTCTGTTCTTCCCAAATCTTTGCGAACTCTGGACTAATTGGGCCATGTAGTTTTGCTAGTGGAAACAAAGCAGCTACAGACTCATGCTTAACAGAATTGACATAATTTTTTTTGAAAGCTTTGACTGCCAGACAGTAAGAACAGACAAAAAACGTTGGTTCTAAGCATAGATTAATAGCAAATGAATGCAAGTAGAAATGGGTCAACAAGACAACAACCTTTCCTAAATGGTTTTACTTTTAAATCTCCTGGTTCATGTGGATTCAAAGGCTTCCAAGGATCATCATCATCATCATCATCATCAGAGTCATTTGAATCATCTGGTTCTGAATTTCCAATATCCATATCAAATTCATGATTTTCATCAGCAAAATTATCACAAAATGGAGGATCTGAAGGCGTTGATTGAACATTATTAGCACACTGAGTCTTTCCTATAGATGACTTCTGCATATGTCCTCCAGATCGTCTAGAGGACGGCGACTGATAACCCCGGCGGGTCGAGCTGCCCCGACATCCACCATTATGGCTTTGACCAAACTTATTACCACCATTCAGAAAATCTTGAACTGCTTCAGCATCACATGGATCTAAGAGAATAAAGTCTTGGAAAATATCACTAGCGGTGGCCAACTGAATGATTAAAACAAGTTATGATTAATTTTCAAATGCTATAAACAGTAAAGAAGTTAATTGCTTATAGCAACTAATTACCAGATATGAATCTAGTTCCCCATTGTCACCAGATGCATCCAAGCAGTCGCCTTCAAGAACAACTAAATTTGCTGGAGGCTTTACAGTTTGATGTAACCAAGCATCTTCTTTGGTGCTCTCCAAGCTATTCTTTTGGTCAACTGCAATGAGTATATTTGAATTATAACATGAAACATCATTTTATTTGAATGTTCCACTAGTTTTACAATGCCATGAATTGATAAGCTACCAGCCACATCCTCTGAAACCCAGTATAGGTCGTTTTCATCCTCGGCAATTTTATGAGAACCATCATGTTCAGCTTCGGTTGGTGTTCCTTCCAAATTATCCTGCTGCCTGTTTGAATTAAAAAGTAATGAAAATGACTAAAAGAAAGAAAATAACACAGCACAATCTCAAGCAATAACTTCTCCGCTTTGGCCTGGTACGTATCGCCGTCAGCCTCACAATTTTAAAACATGCATATTCGGGAGAGGTTTCCACACCCTTATAAAAAATGCTTCATTCTCCTCTCCAACCGATGTGAGATCTCACAATTCACCTCCCTTGGAGACCCAACGTCCTTGTTGGCACACCGCTCAATTGTATGCCTTGATATCATTTATAACAACATAAATCCCGAGTCCACCCTTAGTAGATATTGTCGGCTTTGACACGTTATGTATCGATGTCAGCCTCACGATTTTAAAATACTATGCTAGGGATTGATTCCCACACCCTTATAAAAAAATGATTTGTTCCTCTCTCCAACCCGGGATCTCACTCGCAATACTCAAACCATGAGAATTTATACAATTAGGTGCCAGATTTCTAATATCCACATATCGAGCACTAATTAAAAAGCTAAATTGAATACAACAATCAAACCTTTTTTCAGAAAGGAACTCCAAAACTCGCAAAACTAACGAGTAAAGGTATTCAACCTTACGACTATACACTTGAATCGAACCTTGAAGAAGCAAAGCAGCTACACCCTCCAGAAAAAATTCGAAAACAACACAGTCAGAAACATCCAATCTTTCACAATTCAAAACATCAATGACCTAAGACAGAAGAGGACGCTGACCTTCAGCAAAATTGACAGAAACGTGGTTCTCATCTTCGCCGGACTGAAACTCACCGGAGCAAATCTGCAACAGATAACTTTCGAGCTTCTCGGCGAGGTCCACTTCCCAATTCAACCGAAGGTCACGCTCCGGCTGCAGCAAGTGGAAAGCAGTCTCTCCACCACCGCCGGATTTACTAGTCATCTTGAGATCCAAAATTGAAACGCCGCTTTGCTATGTTGGTGCTGTAACTTCAAATGGAGTCCTAGGGATTGCAATTTGAAAGAAAAATCTGACAGCCTTTGGAAGAACACTTAAATTTACCTGAAGATAGCGCTCGAAATGAAGAGAAGACGAAAAAAGCTAATCAATTGCCCAGTACTGTTCTTAGTTTCCTGTTGCTCTGCCGATTTGGGACTGAACAAGATTCAAATTTGTTCCGTTGGTCGCTTTCCCGCTCGCTCGCAAACAAAGCCGATGGAAATGATGCGGTAAAGATTTCGGGCTTTTCGTGCGTTTGTTAACCTGCCACTCTCGGCCTTCCATAAACTTTTGGGCTTTTCCGAGTGTAATTGTTGGGCCGTAACTCTCGGCCTTCTATAAATTTTCGGCTTCGCAATGTTTGGGCCTTCCGCTTGGGCCGGTACTCTCGGCCTGCTATAAACTTTTGGGCTTTTCAGAGTGTAACTCTCGGCCTTCTATAAAGTTTTGGGCTTTTCCGAGTTCAAGTTGGGCCGGACTCTCAGGACTCTAGTCCTTCTACATACGTTTGGGCTTCGTAATTTCTGGGCCAGGACTCTGGGCCTTCTATAAAAGTTTGGGCCTTTCCGAGTACAAGTTGGGCCGGACTTTCGGAACTAGTCATTCTACAAACTTTTGGGCTTCGTAATATTTTGGGCCGGAACTATCGGCCTTCTATAAACTTTTGGGCTTTTTCGACTCAGTCCTCTAAAATTTTTGGGCTTACAACTTTAAATATTTTCAGTATTCAATATAAAAACGGTATTTTGATAAAACAAATGTGAGATTACTTTTTTAAAAAATTTCCAACAACTTTTAACTCTAATTTAATTATTATTTAAAAATTTTCAAATTTCTATATGAAAATTAATTAATTAAAAAATAATAGTTCAATAAATGGGTTAAAATTAATGATAAAAATTTATTGAAAAACAACTTCAAATAATGGTAAAATTAAAACAAATGAGTTGAGAATTATTGGGAGTGAGTCCGACATTGGTCAATTTAGTGAAAGATATTATCTAATGTTATCTAAAAGGATAAAAAAAACATTTGAAAAACCTCGTAAATTTGAGGGAAAAATCTTTATTCAAAATTCATATGCTCAATCTTTCTAAATATAAATGGAGAAACAACTCTCTTCCTCTCTTTATTTTTTAGATTAGGCCTTCATCATGCCTGAACTATATGGAACTCCGGTGGGCTTAATCCAGGGATTACCACGAATAAACAAAGCAGGAGTAAAATCAAGGGCATGCTTCGCTGTGATCTGTTTAATTCCCTTCCACTTGACTCGATCTTTCGTTGATGCACCAGGTCCCCTATTATTGAACTCCGAGTAAAATAGAGTATTGAGAGCAAAATTTCCCATCCATGGAAGCCACCCTTCAGGTTGGATCAAGTCATCAATTTGAGATTCCATGATGATCGTTCTTGAATATGCTTTCCATGGACGACCAAGATAGGCCTTGTTGATATGGCGGACAGGGAAGTATTCGGGGTCGGAAGAGATGACGCAGTTCTGGAGGATAATAGCAGTGGGCTCTTTCTTTTGGGTTCGGCCTTGGGCTGTGACAATGCATTTTTGATTTTCCAATGGCTTCCTCACGAAGATCTTACAATTTTGTAACACGACGGCGGCATTGCCAAAAATGAAGTCGATGGTGCCAGTGATGGTGCAGTCTCGATAGAACTGACGGTGGGCATGAGTGTAGAGAGTATCTTGATAGCCGTCCATTCGACAATTATAGAAGATTGACATGTCAGATTGAACTCGGAGTGCAACAGCTTGGTGCTTTATAGCTCCAGCTGAGTTCTCGAACCACAAGTCTTTTCCGATGAAGTTGGTTCCAATCACCGCTGTTAAGAATATGAAATCATGTTAAATTCGGTTGTTGAATTTGTATGAATATGATTATAAACTGAATTTGTATGAATATGATTATAGGAAACTTACAAACGGTAGCAGTTTTGAATGTGGATGTTCCATCAGCAAAGTTTTCTCTAGCAGTGATCTTGGTCTTAGTCGGGCCATCTCCGATCATCATGACATAGGTCATCTTTTTCTCGACCTTTACTTGCTCTTCATAAACTCCTTCCTTGATATAAATGACAAAGGTCTTATTGCTTTTCTTTGGGACATCTTGAAGGGCTTGAGTTATTGTCTTGTACTTTCCACTTCCGTCTTTAGCCACCACGACATCCGCCTTGACATTGGCTCCGGTGGTTTGGAGTAGCCCCCGTCTGTCGTTGACCCAAGATGGAAGTTCCTCCTCTTCCCTGGATTCCGCTGTTCGCAGTTCTCGTCCCAATGGTGGCAGTCCCAAGCTATCCCATAAGGAGCTCACAACGGATTTAACTTCACCCACCATCTCAATCGCATTGGCAGTCATTTCTTGTGACATCTTCAACAAGTGCTTCATCTTTTCACCAGTATCACCGGTAACATTCTCAAACCCATCTAAGCAAGTTACTTGATACGTCAATGCACCACTCAACCAAATCCTAAGATCCTCAATGTAATCATCCATTTTACTGAAATCAAAAGTCTCAGTGATTTTATCAAAGGATAATAGAAGATCGTCAATGGCGTAATCCATGAGTTCGCTGCAATCGTCAAGCGCCTTCTTGGCCATGGGGTCATTGGCAGTTTCTTTCAGGGTTGTGGAACTTTTAATGGCAGATTTGATCTGCTCAACTACGTAATGGAAGCTTGCCTTGATTAGCTCACGTGGGTCTTCTGAGTCCGTTTTGGACTTCGCCAAGGCTTCCTCGCAAGTATGGCGATAATCAGTGGGTTCACAAAGAGTCTTAATGGCGCTAGACCTCTCAGAGTGCTCTTCCGCGCCATTGACACCATTAACCATCGCAACTACAAACAGAGATAACAACCCAATCAGGGCAGCAGTCTTATTGATCTTGCATCCACCGCCATCATATGCCATGTTTCTCCGGTACAATCTTCAAGCTGTTTTTTCTTTTTTATTTATTTTTTAACTTGCTATTTGAAAATAGGAAGTTGCTGCTTGATTTGTTTTTGTTCAACAAATGGACTCTTTTTATATGCAAAGATTTTAACAGAACTCCTAAATAAAATTATTTATTAAAATTATGATTTTTCCTAAATTTAGATGAAAAATGATTATTTCTAAAATTAAGATGAAATTTAGTTAATTTTTGCGAATTTTGTGTTCAAAATCTTCCGTGGTTATGCTAAATAATTAAATTAATTTTTTTTCGGAGTAATTATTAGTTATTTTGTAGAAGTTAATTAACTCAGATGAAATTAATATAAAAATTGATTGAGTTGAAAATATGGCGATTTGTTTCTTTAGTTATGCTAAAAATTCTTATTTAATTTTTTTTAAATAATTCGTAGAATTGTATTCTACTACTAATTTAACATTAATTTTTATTGAAGTTGATTAAATAATAATATTAATTATTGGGCCAGGACTGTAGTCCTTCTATATATATTTGGGCTTCTTCGAGTGTAATATTTGGGCTTCTTTAGTGTATGTTTTGGGCCTTGACTCTCGGCCTTCTATAAAGCTTTGGGCTTCGTGGAGTTTAGTTGTTGGGCCAGTTTCCGGCCTTTTATAAATGTTTGGGCTTTTCCTAGTGTAATTTTTGGGCCGGGACTCTCGGCCTGCTATATACTTTTGGGCTTTCGAGTGTAATTGTTGGGCCGGCTCTTGTCCTTATATAAGCTTTTGGGCCGGAACTCAGTCCTTTTACGAACTTTTGGGATTCTTCTAGTGTAATTGTTGGGCCGGGGCTCGGCCTTCTATAAAAGTTTGGGCTTTTCCGAGTTCTAGTTGGGCCGGACTGTCCATTAAATAATTTTGGGCTTCCAACTTAAAATATTTTTAATAGTTTTTAAATTTCCCTTTTTCACCGTCTCGTTAACTGAAAGTGTGTCTGAATTTTGCACTATGGTTTTTGAAAAAAACAAAAAAAGTTCATATAAAACTCATAAATAGTTCAGATGGTTAAATAATAAAAACTTTTGTATAACCTTCTCAAATCGAGTAAATGTGCAATCCAATAGCGGTAGAGACAATGGCACAAAAAATAATATTGTTGATGTAAACTCTAAACCCTAAACCCTAAACCAAAAAATACCCTAAACCCTAAACCTTAAACCCTAAATCAAAAAATATCTAAACCCTAAACCCTAAATCCTAAACCCTAAACCAAAAAATATCTAAACCCTAAACCCTAAACCCTAAACCTAAAAATATTTAAACCCTAAATCCTAAATTCTAAACTCTAAACCAAAAAATACCTAAATCTTAAATCATAAACCCTAAACTCTAAACCCAAAAGTAATAGTTTCGATAAAATAGATATCCAGACTTATTTTTTTTTTATAATTGATGGAATTACTAATGCGGTGGGTAGAAAGTATTTAAAATAAATAGTTCCTGGAATTACTAATGCGGTGGGTAGAAAGTATTTAAAATAAATAGTTCCTTTCCATTCACTCGAATCTCTTCCATTTCATCGATTTTGTTCGGATCCTCAACCAATCAAGCTACTTTCCCTGTAGTAGATTGTGAGTGGGTATGTTGTCCTCCTCCTTATAGTCCTCCCAAAATCAATAACATTTCGTCGGAATAGATCCTGTCTTTTCACCTTAGTAGATCCTATGCATAGTGAGTACTCTAGCGCCAATCATGACTACTAATAAAATCAAACTAGAAACCAAAAATCAGACTTACCATTCCATTACTAGTCTAATTAGATAAATATAGAATTACAATAAAAAAAATGAAATAAATATAGATAAATATAGAGTGGATGGAAAAGATAGAAAATCAATAGAAAGAGTAAAAAAACTTATATTAGATACCGTTGTACATCTTTTTTATTACATGATGTACTTTTTGAAAAACATTGACACCCGTGTCAACAAGGTGCTCTACCAACTGAGCTTTAGCCTTTGTGCTTGTGATACATAACTCAAAACAAGAGAACAGTAGCAAATGTTTAGGGCTAAAAAAAATCCATCGATGGGGTAATGGGCTTAAAAAAAACACAAAGTCATATCAAGAAGAGAGATCAAATCAAAAAAACAAAAATGTGACAAACCTCTAATTGATCAATTAGAGGGAAAAATCTTTTTATTCAAAATTCATATGCTCAATCTTTTTAAATATAAATAGAGAAACAACTCTCTTCCTCTCTTTGTTTTAGATTAGGCCTTCATCATGCCTGAACTATATGGAACTCCGGTGGGCTTAATCCAGGGATTACCACGAATAAACAAAGCAGGAGTAAAATCAAGGGCATGCTTCGCTGTGATCTGTTTAATTCCCTTCCACTTGACTCGATCTTTCGTTGATGCACCAGGTCCCCTATTATTGAACTCCGAGTAAAATAGAGTATTGAGAGCAAAATTTCCCATCCATGGAAGCCACCCTTCAGGTTGGATCAAGTCATCAATTTGAGATTCCATGATGATCGTTCTTGAATATGCTTTCCATGGACGACCAAGATAGGCCTTGTTGATATGGCGGACAGGGAAGTATTCGGGGTCGGAAGAGATGACGCAGTTCTGGAGGATAATAGCAGTGGGCTCTTTCTTTTGGGTTCGGCCTTGGGCTGTGACAATGCATTTTTGATTTTCCAATGGCTTCCTCACGAAGATCTTACAATTTTGTAACACGACGGCGGCATTGCCAAAAATGAAGTCGATGGTGCCAGTGATGGTGCAGTCTCGATAGAACTGACGGTGGGCATGAGTGTAGAGAGTATCTTGATAGCCGTCCATTCGACAATTATAGAAGATTGACATGTCAGATTGAACTCGGAGTGCAACAGCTTGGTGCTTTATAGCCCCAGCTGAGTTCTCGAACCACAAATCTTTTCCGATGAAGTTGGTTCCAATTACGGCTGTTAAGAATATGAAATCATGTTAAATTCGCTTGTTAGAGTTTGTATGAATATGATTATAAACTGAATTTGTATGAATATGATTATAGGAAACTTACAAACGGTAGCAGTTTTGAATGTGGATGTTCCATCAGCAAAGTTTTCTCTAGCAGTGATCTTGGTCTTAGTCGGGCCATCTCCGATCATCATGACGTAGGTCGTCTTTTTGTCAACCATTACTTGCTCTTCATAAACTCCTTCCTTGATATAAATGACAAAGGTTTTATTGCTCTTCTTTGGGACATCTCGAAGGGCTTCCGTGATTGTCTTGTACTTTCCACTTCCGTCTTTAGCCACCACCGCATCCGCCTTGACATTGGCTCCGGTGGCTTGGAGTAGCCCCCGTCTGTCGTTGACCCAAGATGGCACTTGCTCCTCTTCCTTGGAGTGCTTTGTTCGCAGTTCTCGTCCCAATGGTGGCAGCCCCAAGCCTTCCCATAAGGAGCTCACAACGGATTTAACTTCACCCACCATCTCAAGCGCATTGGCAGTCATTTCTTGTGACAACTTCAACAAGTGCTTCATCTTTTCACCAGTATCACCAGTAACATTCTCAAACCCATCCAAACAAGTTACCTGATACGTCAATGCACCACTCAACCAAATCCTAAGATCTTCAATATAATCATCCATTTTACTGAAATCAAAAGTCTCAGTGATCTTATCAAACGATAATAAAAGATCGTCAATTGCATAATCCATGAGTTCGCTGCAATCGTCAAGCGCCTTCTTGGCCTTGGGGTCACTCGCAGTTTCTTTCAAGGTTTTGGAATTTTTAATGGCGGATTTGATCTGCTCAACTACATAATGAAATCCTGCCTTGATTAGCTCACGTGGGTCTTGTGAGTCCGTTTTGGACTTCACCAAGGCTTCCTCGCAAGTATGGCGATAATCAGTGGGTTCACAAAGAGTCTTAATGGCGCTAGACCTCTCAGAGTGCTCTTCCGCGCCATTGACACCATTAACCATGACAACTACAAACAGAGATAACAACCCAACCAAGGCAACAACCTTATTGGTCTTGCATCCACCGCCATCATATGCCATGTTTCTTTGCTAAAATTTTCAAGCTGTTTTTTTCTTATTTTTTTCTTTTATTTTTGTTTCGTTGGGTAAATGAAAATGGGAAGCAGCTGACTTGATTTCTTATGTTCAACAAATGGTCTCTTTTTATATGCAAAATTTTTAACAGAATTCCGAAATTAATGTTAATATAGTTAGAGTTGGGACATTCTGGACCAGTAATTTTTACAGTAAAACTATAATTTTTTTTTACCTAAATTTAGCTATTATTTCTAAAATTAAGATGAAATTTAGTTAATTTTTGCGAATTTTACGTTCAAAATCTTAGTATTGTGGTAAACAATTAAATTAAGTTTTCTCTCTTCTGTGTAATTATTAGTTATTTGGTAGAAGTTAATTAACTCATATGAAATTAATATAAAAATTAATTGAGTTGTAACATTGGTGATTTATTCTTTAATTAATTATTATGCTTCAAATGTTCAATATTAAAATAATTCATAGAATCCGATTCTATTATTAATTTGACGTTAATTTTTATTTAAATTAACTAATAACAATAATTTTTATGAGATGGAATATGACTCTATTTTCATAATTTATAGAAAAAAATATTAATAAAGATTTTTGTTTCTAAAGAAATCAACAATAATCTAATAATTGTGACTAATTTTTAAAATTTATTAAAATTAATTTTAAAATTTCTTAAATTTAAAATTACAGCCACAATTCTAAAATTAATATTTTTATAAATTAATTGTATTTAGACATTTCCTTGTGATTTTTAGTTTATTTTGTCTCTTCATTTTATTTAGACATTTCGTTAATATGAGAAAATGAAAAATCATCCATTCTAATTATAAAATAAATTAGACTTTTTTACCATAGAGTTAAAAATCAAATATGTCAATTTAAACATACAAAAGTTTCATAAATTTCAGTAATTAATTTCTAAAAATCATTGGTTACTAATAAATTAGGATAACTCATAAAAAAAAAAAAANATGTCAGGGTTAATATATATATATTTTTTAATGTACTAAAAAATGTGATAAAACATGATTTTAAAAAAGAAAAAAAATAAAAATAAAAATAGAAGTCTAATCTAATAAATGTATATAATAAAAAATTAATATAGAATTATATCTAAAATTACTTTTTATTCAACATTCTAACTATTTTTTATTTAAAAAACTTAAAACAATATAGCAACTTCTAAGCAAATATTATATCTAAAAAAAATCGAATATTTAATTAAAAGAGCGAGTATTTAATTAAAAAAAAGATTATAATATAATTAAAATATTGAAGATAATCTACGAAACTAAAATATATTAATTCTTTAAAATTAAATTATTAATTCGTTAAATCTAAAACTAAAATATATTAATCAAAGTTAAAAAATATTTTAAAAATAAAATATAAAATTAAGAGTATTAATTTAATGTATGTATATATTATTATTATTATTATAATCACTCATATGTAAAAAGAATAGTCGACCACCTCATGGATTATTAAAAATAATATTTTAATGAATTTTTTTTATATAATTTCAAGAATATCTTACAAAAATGAAGCAATATTACTTGAAGTATCTCATTCTAACAACACAAAAATGAATACATTCTTATTAAATATATATTTAAACCTTATTTTATTTTCAATTTAATACCTATTATTTAAACTTCTCTAAGTAGATTTATACCGCCATCATGCCGGAAGTGTACGGTACTCCAGTGTGCTTGATCCAAGGATTACCACGAATAAACAATCCAGGAGTGAAATCAAGGGCGTGCTTTGCTGTGATTTGTTTAACTCCTCTCCACTTGACTCGGTTTTGGGTTGCTGCACCGGGTCCTCTATTTTCGAACTCGGAGTAAAATAGAGTATTGAGAGCAAAATCGTCCATCCATGGAAGCCATCCTTCGGGCTGGATCAAGTCATCGATTTGGGATTGCATGATAATGGTTCTTGAATATTGCTTCCATGGGCGGCCAAGGTAGGCCTTGTTGATATGGCGAACGGGGAAGTAGTCAGGGTCGGAAGAGATGACGCAGTTTTGGAGGACTATACCGGTAGGCTCTTTCTTCTCAGTTCGACCTTGGGCGGTGACAATGCATTTCTGATTGTCCATTGGTTTCCTCACGAAGATCTTACAATTTTGGAACACGACAGCAGCATTGCCAAAGATGAAGTCGATGGTACCAGTGATGGTGCAGTCTCGATAGAACTGACGGTGGGCATGAGTGTAGAGAGTATCTTGATAGCCGTCCATTCGACAGTTATAGAAGATTGACATGTCAGATTGAACTCGGAGTGCAACAGCTTGGTGCTTTATAGCTCCAGCTGAGTTCTCGAACCACAAGTCTTTTCCGATGAAGTTGGTTCCAATCACCGCTGTTAAGAATATGAAATCATGTTAAATTCGGTTGTTGAATTGGTATGAATATGATTATAAACTGAATTTGTATGAATATGATTATAGGAAACTTACAAACGGTAGCAGTTTTGAATGTGGATGTTCCATCAGCAAAGTTTTCTCTAGCAGTGATCTTGGTCTTAGTCGGGCCATCTCCGATCATCATGACATAGGTCATTTTTTTGTCGACCATTACTTGCTCTTCGTAAACTCCTTCCTTGATATAAATGATAAAGGTTATATTGCTCTTCTTTGGGACCTCTTGAAGGGCTTCGGTTATTGTCTTATACTTTCCACTTCCATCTTTAGCCACTACCACATCCGCTTTGATGTTGGCCCCAGTAGATTGGAGTAGCCCCCGTCTATCATTGACCCAAGATGGCTCTTCCTCTTCTTTAAGCACTCGCCCTAGCCCTATCGATGGCAGCCCCAACCCTTCCCAGAGAGAGGTGACAATGGAGGTAAGCTCACCCACCATCCCAATCCCATTAGCGGTCATTTCCTTCGATATCTTCAACAAATTCTGCATCTTTTCACCAGTATCACCGGTAACATTCTCAAACCCGTCCAAACAAGTATCTTGATACGTCAATGCACCACTCAACCAAATCTTAAGATTCTCAGTATAATCATTCATTTTATTGTAATCAAAATTAGCGGTAATTTTATCATACGATAATAAAAGATCATCAATTGCATAATCCATGAGCTCGTTGCAATCATCAAGTGCCTTCTTCACCATAGGGTCAGAGGCAGCTTCTTTCATAGTGGTGGAATTTCCAATAACCGATTTGAGATGCTCAATGGCAGCATGGAATCCTACCTTCATTAACTCACGTGGGTCTTCCGAGTCGGTACGCGAATTCACCAAGGCTTGTTCGCAAGTTTCACGGTAATCAGTGGGTCCACACAAAGTCTTAATCTCTTTCTGAGAGGTAGACTCCTCTTCCGAGCCACTCACACCATTAACCATGGCAACTAGGACCAGAGATAACAAGCCAACCAGAGCAGCCTCCTTGTTGTTGCATGCCATGTTTGTTCGCCACAAATTTTCAAGCTCTTTTGTTTTGTTCTTGTAGGACCGCTGCCCTGTTTTTATATGTGAAAATGTTTGAACCATTCTCGACCAGTAATCCGCTTTTTAATTTTTATTTAAATAAATGTTGACCTTTTCTTATATAAATTTAGCTGGGTATTTATTCTTTTAAAAAATTAAGATTAAGGATTTAATTAATTAATTAATTTAGGAGAATTTTGTGTTCAAAATCATAGGTGATTATGCTAATTAATTAAATTAAGTTTATTAATTTTTAGTAGAAATTAATTAACTCAGATGAAATTAATATAAAAATTAATTGAGATGAAAAATTGGTGATTTATTTCTTTAATTAAGCTAACAATACGCCTTGCTTCAAATATTCAATTTTTAAATAATTCATAATATCAGACTCTTTTATTAATTGGAATTTAATCTTAATTAAAATTGGTTAAATAGGAATATTTTTATAATTTATAGAAAAATATTAATAAAAGAGAAATACATTAAAAATATAAAGACTAAAATAAAATTAAAATTGGTATTACATAAGTTAAATCTTCAAATATATTTTAAAAAAGTTTCAAATTAATATTTTTATAAATTAATTAGTGATTTGTAGTTATTACCGTGGTAAAGTAGTTAAAAAAATTATCATATAATTCTATCTGGATAAGTTAAAAAAAAAAAAAAAAAAAAAAAAAANAAAAAAAAAAAAAATCATACTAATAATTTATGTTAATGTTTTCATCTACATTGTTAGGTTGGAAGATAATCTATTGGACAATTATAAATGCCAAATTATATTTTTAAATAGAAAATATAAATTAATTTTATAGAAATTCAAGTTATAATTAATACTGATATTTTTTTTTCTTTTATTATTAATTAACAAATAGAGAATTAGGTGTTGGTCTGAATTAGGTCTAAAATTAGACACGGTCTAACATTCTAAATTTTTTTAATTCAAAATTTTCAAAATTTTCTATTGAATTTTGTGTTCAAATCTCGTTAAATTATGTTTAAATAATTAAATTATATTTTTATTTATTCGAGTAGTTATTAGTATGATATTTTTCTTTATTCGAGTAATTATTAGTATGATTTGTTCTTTAATTAAACTAAAATTTAATTAAACTAAAAATAACTAATAATTCGAGGACGAATTAAAACAAGAATGTTGAGAACCCTAAAATTTAATTAAACTAAAAATAACTAATAATTCGAGGACGAATTAAAATAAGAATGTTGAGAACCCTCGTAAATGAGAGAAAAAAATCTTTTTATTCAAAATTCGTATGCTCAATCTTTCTAAATATAAATGGAATCTTTTTATTCAAAATTCGTATGCTCAATCTTTCTAAATATAAATGGAGACACAACTCTGTTCTTCTCTTTGTTTTAGATTAGGCCTTCATCATGCCTGAACTATATGGAACTCCGGTGGGCTTAATCCAGGGATTACCACGAATAAACAAAGCAGGAGTAAAATCAAGGGCATGCTTCGCTGTGATCTGTTTAATTCCCTTCCACTTGACTCGATCTTTCGTTGATGCACCAGGTCCCCTATTATTGAACTCCGAGTAAAATAGAGTATTGAGAGCAAAATTTCCCATCCATGGAAGCCACCCTTCAGGTTGGATCAAGTCATCAATTTGAGATTCCATGATGATCGTTCTTGAATATGCTTTCCATGGACGACCAAGATAGGCCTTGTTGATATGGCGGACAGGGAAGTATTCGGGGTCGGAAGAGATGACGCAGTTCTGGAGGATAATAGCAGTGGGCTCTTTCTTTTGGGTTCGGCCTTGGGCTGTGACAATGCATTTTTGATTTTCCAATGGCTTCCTCACGAAGATCTTACAATTTTGTAACACGACGGCGGCATTGCCAAAAATGAAGTCGATGGTGCCAGTGATGGTGCAGTCTCGATAGAACTGACGGTGGGCATGAGTGTAGAGAGTATCTTGATAGCCGTCCATTCGACAATTATAGAAGATTGACATGTCAGATTGAACTCGGAGTGCAACAGCTTGGTGCTTTATAGCCCCAGCTGAGTTCTCGAACCACAAGTCTTTTCCGATGAAGTTGGTTCCAATCACCGCTGTTAAGAATATGAAATCATGTTAAATTCGCTTGTTAGAGTTTGTATGAATATGATTATAAACTGAATTTGTATGAATATGATTATAGGAAACTTACAAACGGTAGCAGTTTTGAATGTGGATGTTCCATCAGCAAAGTTTTCTCTAGCAGTGATCTTGGTCTTAGTCGGGCCATCTCCGATCATCATGACATAGGTCGTCTTTTTGTCGACCATTACTTGCTCTTCATAAACTCCTTCCTTGATATAAATGACAAAGGTTTTATTGCTCTTCTTTGGGACATCTCGAAGGGCTTCCGTGATTGTCTTGTACTTTCCACTTCCGTCTTTAGCCACCACCGCATCCGCCTTGACATTGGCTCCGGTGGCTTGGAGTAGCCCCCGTCTGTCGTTGACCCAAGATGGCACTTCCTCCTCTTCCTTGGATTGCTTTGTTCGCAGTTCTCGTCCCAATGGTGGCAGCCCCAAGCCTTCCCATAAGGAGCTCACAACGGATTTAACTTCACCCACCATCTCAAGCGCATTGGCAGTCATTTCTTGTGACAACTTCAACAAGTGCTTCATCTTTTCACCAGTATCACCAGTAACATTCTCAAACCCATCCAAACAAGTTACCTGATACGTCAATGCACCACTCAACCAAATCCTAAGATCTTCAATATAATCATCCATTTTACTAAAATCAAAAGTCTCAGTGATCTTATCAAACGATAATAAAAGATCGTCAATTGCATAATCCATGAGTTCGCTGCAATCGTCAAGCGCCTTCTTGGCCATGGGGTCACTCGCAGTTTCTTTCAGGGTTTTGGAATTTTTAATGGCGGATTTGATCTGCTCAACTACATAATGAAATCCTGCCTTGATTAGCTCACGTGGGTCTTGTGAGTCCGTTTTGGACTTCACCAAGGCTTCCTCGCAAGTATGGCGATAATCAGTGGGTTCACAAAGAGTCTTAATGGCGCTAGACCTCTCAGAGTGATCTTCTGCACCATTGACACCATTAACCATCGCAACTACTAACAATGATAACAACCCAATCAGGGCAGGAACCTTATTGATCTTGCATCCACCACCATCATATGCCATGTTTCTTCGCTACAAATTATCAAGCTGTTTTCTCTTTTATTTATTTATTTTTGTTTTGTTGTGTAAATAAAAATGAGAAGTTGCTAACTTGATTTCTTTGTTCAAGAAATGCACTCTTTTTATATGCAAAGATTTTAACAGAATTTCGAAATTAACGTTAATATTGTTGGAGTTGGAGAATTTGGACCAGTAATTTTTGCTTTTTTTTTTTATTAAATAAAATTATAATTTTTTTGTACCTAAATTTAGCAATTATTTCTAAAATTAAGATGAAATTTAATTAATTTATTGCGAATTTTGTGTTCAAAATCTTCCGTGGTTATTCTAAATAATTAAATTAAGTTTTTTTTTTCTGAGTAATTATTAGTTATTTAATAGAAGTTAATTAACTCAGATGAAATTAATATAAAAATTGATTTGATTTAAAAAATTGGTGATATGTTTCTTTAATTAAACTAAAAATACACCTTATATTTATTATGCTTCAAATGTTAAATATTTAAATAATTCATAAAATCAGACTCTATTATTAATTTGAAGTTAATGTTTATTAAAATGAGTTATTGGTATTACAATAAATTAAATCTTAAAAAATATTATCCCTAAGATCTTCAAAATTGGTAGTTATTTTCTCTTTATTTATTTAAAGTCAACACAATATATAATCCCTCAAAATTTTGGTGCAAAAGTAGTTAAATAAGATTATCGTATAATTCTTTCTAGATAAATAAACAAAAATAAAGAATTAAATTATAAAATATTTCAAACTACAAATATTAAATTATTATACAATAAAATTAATAAATTAAATTCTTAATACTCAAAACTCTTAATATGGTTATGTGAGGGATAGATGACGTATTGTTCTTTTAGATTTAATCCAAACCAGCATCTTAGTCTCTATCCCGTCGTTTTAGCACAGTTTTAAAATATTAACAAATAGTTAAGAATAATATTGTAATTTTTAATCAAAAAAATTATAGAATATCTTCTCTAATTTATAATAACTAATAATTATTCAGAAAAAATGAATTAATTTAATGAATTAAAAATTTAGATAAGAAAAAGTTGCTATTGGTTGAGAATGCATCAACTCTTAACTATATTAACATTAATTTAGGAATTCGGTTAAAAAATTTAGCGTATAAAAACAGTTCATTTGTTGAACGGAAGGAATCAAGGCAGCAACTTCCCATCTTCTATTAGCCAATAAAAAAAAAAAAAAAAAAAAAAAAAAAAAANGTAGCGAAGAAACATGGCGTATGACAGCGGTGGATGCAAGAACAATAAGGTTGCCCTGGTTGGGTTGTTGTCCCTGTTTTTGGTTGCCTTGGTTAATGGTGTAAGTGGCGCAGGAGAGGACACTGGCTCCTCTAATGCTGACATTAAGACTCTATGTGAGCCCACTACTTACCGTGAAACTTGTGAAGAAGCCTTGGTGAAGTCCAATGTTGACTCAAAGGACCCACGTGAGTTAATCAAGGCAGGATTCCATTTTGCCATTGAGCAACTCAAAGTGGCACTGCAAAATTCCCCCACTGTGAGAGCAGCCGCTGCCGACCCCATGGCGCAAAAAGCAGTTGATGCTTGCGACGAGCTAATGGATTATGCAATTGATGATCTTTTAGTTACGTTTGATAAAATGGCTAATAGTTTTAGTTTACACCAAATAAATAATTATCTTGGGAATATTAGAATTTGGTTGAGCGGTGCATTGACATATCAAGAAACTTGTTTGGATGGTTTCGAGAATGTTCCTGGCGATACTGGTGAAAAGATGAAGAATTTATTGAAGACGTCAAAAGAAATGACCGCTAATGGGCTTGTGATGGTAGGTGAGATTACATCCCTTGTGAGCTCTTTGTGGCAGGCTCTCGGACTTTCAAAGGGGCGACAACTTCGAACAGATGAATCCAGTGAAGAATTTCAAGACGACGAGCCATCTTGGGTCCATGAGAGGCGAGGGCTGCTCGAAGCCACTGGAGCTAACATCAAGGCGGATGTGGTGGTGGCTAAAGACGGAAGTGGAAAGTACACGACAATAACCGAAGCCCTTCAAGAGGTCCCAAAGAAGAGCAATACAACCTTTGTGATTTACGTGAAGGAAGGAGTTTATGAAGAGCAAGTGATGGTGGACAAAACAATGACCTATGTCATGATGATTGGAGACGGCCCGACTAAAACCAAGATCACAGCTAGCAAGAATGTCATTGATGGAACACCCACATTCAAAAGTGCTACCTTTGGTAAGTTACCATCTAGTTTATATTCATATTCAT